>NC_042620.1:2288816-2571284 GCF_901001135.1 Rhinatrema bivittatum | reverse complement strand
AATGAATTCCAGAGTTTAATTGTGCATTGAGTGAAAAAGAATTTACTTCGATTTGTTTTAAATGAGCTACTTGCTAACTTCATCAAGTGAGTGCCCCCTGGTCTTTCTATTATCTGAGAGAGAAAATAATCGATTTACATGAACTTGTTTGTTTATTTATTGCTCTATACTGAATCGGACTTATCACACCAGTTTACATTGGAAACAGAGGAATCTGTTAGAGTGGACTTCTTGTTTTACAATGGAACATGAGTAAACATGTTTAACATTTAACATTTTTAGCATTTTACATTGAAATTTGTGACATTTTACATTGAACATTTTGCATTGTATTTTTTACATTGAACATTTTACATGGAACATTTTAAATTGAACATGCACATTTTACATTTAATTTTGTGACCTGTATTATAACATGTATTGGGCTTTATGACATTTTGTAGTGGAGCTTTACATCAATTTGTGTTGGGACTTTGCGGATTATGTGGATTTGATGTGGGTGTTGAGTGAGGAGGGTGGGGGGTGTGTGTGTGGGGGGGAGCGCTTGTGTTCTTAGGTTCTAGACCTCTCATGATCTTAAAGACCTCTATCATATCCCCCCTCAGCCGTCTCTTCTCCAAGCTGAACAGCCCTAACCTCTTTAGTCTTTCCTCATAGGGGAGCTGTTCCATCCCCCTTATCATTTTGGTTGCCCTTCTCTGCATTTTCTCCAGTGCAGTGCTATCTTTTTTGAGCAATACTGATGCATTATGACATCCACTGTTTTATTCGCCATTCCCTTCTTAAAAATCCCTAACATTAAGCCCGATACAGAAAGGATTGTGGGAGAACGAGCACTCCATGTTGAGCGCCTGCTCTTCCAACGTAAAATTCAGCTTTGGTTTCCTGAACCCGCTGACAGCGATCAGTTAGGAATTCGGACGCTGGTAAACTGAGCATCCATTCTCCTAACTGGACCGGCCGGCGCCTTTTTTTTTAATTTAAAATTTTAAAATTTTTTTCATTTTTGGTTCCTCCGACTTAATATCGCTAGGATATTAAGTCAGAGGGTGTACGGAAAAGCAGTATTTTCTCTTATTTGTACACTTTTCCGGGATGCTCATAAATTACTTTATTCCCTAGAAATTCACTGTAAGAGTGACCCTTCCACTCACTCTCCCTACTCCTCTGGCCACTTTGCCCTCTCACCAAGCCCCAACTCCTCCATCTGCCAGTATCTCTCCCCTCCATTTCTAGGCTCAACCCCTTCCACTCTGGTGCACATACACACACCCTCATACAGGCTCCCTCCCTCTCTCACACACATACATTCCCTCATACAGGCTCCCTCCCTCTCTCACACACACACATTCCCTCATACAGGCTCCCTCCCTCTCTCACACACACACATTCCCTCATACAGGCTCCCTCCCTCTCTCACACACACACATTCCCTCATACAGGGTCCCTCTCCCTTGCATACACACCCACACAAGCTCCCTTTCTCTCTCACACGGGCTACCTATGTCTCTCTCTCATGCACCCCTTCACACAGGCTCTGTCTCACACATACACAATCCTTTCACACAGGCTATCACCCTCATACACACAATCCCTCCCAATCTCTCACACACATACACACTCCTTCACAATCTCCTCATATAGGCTCCCTCTCTCTGAAACCCACACTCAAGCATCCCTCTCACTCTCTCACACCTCCCTGCTTACGCCCCCTGGTCTCTCTTACACCCCCCTACTCTCTCACCTCCCCTGCTCTCTCTCACACCCCCCTTCTTACCCCCTGCTCTCACACCCCTCCCCCCTGCTCTCTCTCACACCCCCTCCACTCCTCCTCCTCTCTCACTCCTCTCCCCTCTCTCACACCCCCTTCCTCCTCCGCTCTCACACTCCCCCCCTGCTTCTCTCGCACACTTTCCTCCCCTCCCCCTCCCCACACCCCCTCCCCGTACTCTCTCTCACACTCCCTCCCCCTTCTCTCTCACACCTCCCCTCCCCCTCTCACACAAACACTCTCTACACACACTCACTCTCACCAGTGCCTTCATCTTCACTGCGAACGGCACGCGCTCCTTTCGCGGCAGCCGGGGCTTTCATCTTCGTTGCAAATGGCCGCTCTGCAGTATGCCGGGGCCTTCATCTTCGCCACGAACAGCGTGGGCTCCATTCCTGGCATGCCAGGGTTTCCTCGGCCATTTTCTATGCAGAATTGGGCAATTCTGCACGGGGGGGGGGCTGGGGGGGGCTAATTCTGTGTCACCTCTGGATCAGCTCTGGAGCCCTTGGCGTAGGAGACCCATCCCACAATGGTGGTATAAGGCCCCGATGCAGATATCCAGAGAGGCACTGTAGGAGAGACAGACTGGCAGATGTTATTACACACTCCCTGGTAGCTGAGTAGATAAGAGTTCCCAATGAGCAGTAGAGAGAGGATCGGTATTAGCAGTCTGTGATCCTCGGCAGAGGAGTCCTGTTCCACAATGGTGGTGTAGGGCCTGATGCAGATGAGCAGCGAGGAGCTGTAGATGGACAGACTGGGAAAAGTAGTACTCACTCTCTGTAGCTGATAGGTGGTGTTCCAGCAGGTTGAAGAATGGGTAGCAGGCACCAGGATAGACACACAGGCCCTCGAGGAGCGAGTACCGGTATAGAGGACAGGCACCTGGAAATAAGCAAAGGGCCCCCGAGGAGCGGGTACCCAGGTTAGTAGAACCCCGAAGGGTGAAGGCTTCCAGCAGAGTAGAAGCGGCAGAGCAGCTTCAGACCGGAGCGAATCCAATCTGTTGCTAACTCGGTGAGAGTCAGCAAATGGGCAACCTTTTGAATATGGAAGCAGAATACATATTTATTTGTTGAGCTCATTTTTTTTGCTATTCTTTTGGGTCTTTCTTCTATTGGCCAAAGTTACTGGCATTTTTTGATAAATTGTCCAGACAGTAGTAGGATGTGAAGGTGTGAGGTGACGACTAGATTTGTCTTCAATGGATACGGCTCTTAGGTGAACAACTGAAGTAGCCGTGGCTCTTACTTGACAGCTCTGAAGGCCAACCAACGCATAAAAATGCACCATACTGTAGGTAGTTGGACCAAATGCGTATGGCAACAACCACACCCAGTCTGTTAGGATCGTAGGATACAAACAATTGAGAAGCCTGACTATGTGATAGAGTGCTCTTTAGGTAATACGCCAAGGACCTTCTGTCCTCTCCTTTGTGCACATACGGCCTTAGAAAGAACATGGGCAAAACAAGAGGTTGATTCAAATGAAATGCAGAAACCACTTTAGATAGAAGCTTAGGATGGGTGTGGAGCCCCACCCTATTGTGAAAAAACTGCAGGTACAGAAAGTATGAAACTAATTTTTATAGTCTGCTAACTCTTCTAGCCAAAGTAACAGCGACTAAGAACACTTTTTTTTTTTATTTATTGAATTTTTGTTATCAAACAGATATTACACAGAAATATAAACAATAATACTTTGTGAATAACATTCAGGATTAATTTACCTTTACTTTCTGTGAAAAACCGCACAATTGACAATAGAAATTTCAGAGCCTGGCTAATGAAAAAAGAGCAGTAATTAACAAAAAACATCAAAACTAATATTGTGTTTAAACCATATCAATTGTCAATTCCTCCCAACAAACTAAGGGTAGGACGGAATTAGGATTCCAAGTATGTATGTAGTTGTTCTGGATAATTAAAGATATACCTTGTATTCTGATGTAGAAGAACACATTTACAAGGGAATTGCAATATAAATTTAGCTCCTCTTTGTATAACTTTTTCTCTCATTTTCAAAAACTCTTTTCTCCTTAATTGTGTGTGAAAGGAAACGTCAGGGAAGATTCTAATTGGATAGCCATGAAAAACTAAGAACACTTTTAATTTCAATGAAGCTGACTCCATTGGCTCTTAGGCAGGCTTTATTAGTTGTGCTAGGACAACACTGAGATCCCATTGCACATGTGGTTTTACAACTGGAAGCTTTGTATACCCCACAAGTCCTTCATGAGTTTGGATACCAGAGAATTTCCATCCACATTAAGGTGGTAAACCGCAATGGCATTGAGATGCATTTTGACTGACAAAGTACTGAGACCTGATGATGAGAGGGAGAACAAGTACTGAAACATATCTTTTGGATCACAGATGAATAGGTCCTGAGAGCCTGCTTGACACCAAGAAGAGAAACACTTCCATTTAAAGCATGTGTGACATCTGTCATCTCTAGGTTGCCAGGAACGAGAGGCCACTGCTATTACTGGCATCAGTAGCATGGGATCTTCTTAGTGTTTAGGTAATTGCCAGGTTCTTGTGGCCTGGTTTGGCCTCTTTTGGAAACAGGATGCTGGGCTTGATGGACCCTTGGTCTGACCCAGCATGGCAATTTCTTATGTTCTTATTTGGAGAGGCAAATTCAGGTTGCAGATGATGAAAACAGGAAAGTTGGGCATCTTCTGCCTGTGGCAACCACCCTCAGGTGTTGGTGGCCAGCAAGCCATAAAGAATGGGGGCCGCCATAGTACAAAAAAGAAGCTGGAAGCCTGAAATAAAGCAGGATACTGGAGCACACCAGTTAATCAGGAACATGAAGGAGGACAAGCAGGAACGCTGAAGGCAGAAACCAGAGATGAAGAAGCCTTCTGGATTCAGGCAACAAGGACAGAGTCAGGCCGATGAAAAGCCTGAGTATAAATAAAGATCTAGGCAGGGGGGAAATGAGGGGCACTTGAGGAATGAAGAGATAGTCCAAGCAACTCAAGGCACCACCTGCAGTCTGGAGCTGAAGCTGAAGCCAGCAGTGAATCCTTTCACCATACGTCCTTCTGGTATATGGCTTCCTAGCCAAAATCATAATGTCCTCAACCTCCTTAGATAGTGACAATGAGGAAACATCCATCCTGTCAAGCTGAAGGCGGGAAGGCTCAGGTGGCATAGACAACCCCCCTCCTGGTTTAGTAGAGCCGGGTCGGATCCCAAAACGAGCAGAGGATGGACTTACAACTTGATGAGGTCGGGGCTGGAGCAATGAGAATGAGGCATGTCCAGTCTTTGAGTTCTTTCTGCATTGTCCTCGCCGCCATTGGAAATGGAGGAAACATGTACAGCAGATCAACATAGCACTTGAGCAGGAAAGCAGGAAGCAGATCTGAATTTGCTTTACAGTGTGGAGCAAAATTAGTCCTCTTTTTTATCTTTTTTTTTTCATTTTTTTAAACTCTTTAACAATTTTCAAACATACAATGAATCCAATATATCTGAGTGTACAAGCTTCTATCGGAAGATAGTATACAATCCTGACTCACATCTAGATACAATGCTAAACATTATAGTATGAGTCAGTATGCTCTAAAAACATACTAATAATTATGAAACAAGTCGTTAAATAGTCCCAACCAAATCATAATGCAACTTTTCAATGTCCATTATATTTGTTACCTGCACTCGCCAGTGATCTAAAGATGGATGCGATTTCCAGAACTGCATTTTGGTGAATGTGGCAGCCAAAATTAGTTGGCTTGCTAACAGTCAGAGAGGTGGCAGGATAAGCGACCCCTGCCAAACGCCCAACAGTTCCAAAATCAGACGTAGATTAACTGGGATATCCATGATGTTGGGCATTTCCTGTGCAATTTCCCCCCAAACCATGATATCCCAGGACAGTGCCACCGCATGTGGACATATATGCCATGTTCTCCACAGCCCCTCTAGCAACTGGTATCATATGTGGAGAACATTTTAGCATAATATACTGGAGTGTGATACATCTGATGGAGGAGTCTAACCACCAATGCAATCCTTCCGTGACATATGGAAACCGGTATGCCACTGTCCAAATTCTTTTCCATGCTTTAGCATCAAGCTCTATGCGCAGATCATCACTCCATCCAGTGGATATCCTAGGGATTAAGGGAAGGAATAACCACTGAGGCAGAAGACAGCTCTAATGATTATGGCCTGCCTGGGGAGAGTACCCAGAGAAGTCTCTGTACTAAAAGTACTGCTTCCCAACGGAAGAAGGGAAAAAGCCGCTGGCAGCACGCCATGATCTAGCAGGCCTGTGACACCACATAATCAGCCCTAAGCATGGAAGCAGGGGCAGCCATGACCTCATTTCAAGGGGACCAGACTCAAAAGACGTATGAGAGACAGAAGTGGCAGGAGCCAAGCCTGGTTTCTCTGGGGGACTTCACAGATGGGGACCTTGCAGAGTCCTGTGGAGGCACTTTGGACTTTGTAAGCTTGAGGAAATAGGACCTACATTTATCAGAATCAACTCTTCCCATGTCAAGCCAAAAAAAGGCTACACCTTTAGATCGGCAGGGCCATTGCCGTCAATTCAAAGTTAAGGGGAACCAAACATAATTTTCAGGAATGTAATTTCTCCAGTTCCACACTAAAACTGTAAGGTGGTGTTGAGTCAGCATCTTGTCTGTCTCTGTTTTTAATAATAGGTTTTAATTGCCTGATATCTCTGCTTTTTTACAGGAAACCCTAGCTCGGGTTATGACAAGGGAACCTCAGGTCCTGCCTCAGGGGAGGCATCAAAGTTAACAATCCAATAGGAGGGGGCGCTGTGGGGAGTTACTCGGAGGTTACTCGGAGGTGACCCCTGGAGAAGAGGGTGATGGACAAAAAAAAGCCTACGGTGAGTCTTGAACTGGGATTTGCCCAGCTGAGCGCGAAGCCCTGCTGGTGAGGTCACAAAGTGTCTTGAACTGAGGCAGCCTCCAACCACTGCTAGCCTGGGACATGGTTCTCAGGGAGGGGGGGTTAAGTAAGGGCTGCTGGGAAAGGCCCAGCATTCAGACAGCTCGATGGCTGAGGGCTGCACAATGGTGTTGGCAAGTGAAGTTCTGTTGTTGCAGGACAGGTCTGGACTCTGAATTTGCAGTACTAGCAATTGAACAAAGAATACAATATAAGGCATTATGTATAATCCGTAAACTAATCCACGATGAAAAGCAGACTGACTTAACACGGCACTGCGGGTGCACGTACCACAAAGAAACCTGAGATCTGCAAATAAAGCTCTACTAACCATCCCCTCTGTCATATCAGCACATCTCACGCAAGTAAGGGAAAGAGCACTGTCACTGGCTGGTCCTGTGCTATGGAACACCATGCCACTCGAAATAAGACTACAGAGAAATGTGAGATCTGCTAATAAGGCTCTTCTAACCATCCCCTCTGTCATATCAGCACATCTCACGCAAGTAAGGGAAAGAGCACTGTCACTGGCTGGTCCTGTGCTATGGAACACCATCCCACTCGAAATAAGACTACAGAGAAATGTGAGATCTGCTAATAAGGCTCTTCTAAGCATCCCCTCTGTCATATCAGCACATCTCACGCAAGTAAGGGAAAGAGCACTGTCACTGGCAGGCCCCGTGCTATGGAACACCATCCCACTCGAAATAAGACTACAGAGAAATGTGAGATCTGCTAATAAGGCTCTTCTAACCGTCCCCTCTGTCATATCAGCACATCTCACGCAAGTAAGGGAAAGAGCACTGTCACTGGCTGGTCCTGTGCTATGGAACACCATCCCACTCGAAATAAGACTACAGAGAAATGTGAGATCTGCTAATAAGGCTCTTCTAACCATCCCCTCTGTCATATCAGCACATCTCACGCAAGTAAGGGAAAGAGCACTGTCACTGGCAGGCCCCGTGCTATGGAACACCATCCCACTCGAAATAAGACTACAGAGAAATGTGAGATCTGCTAATAAGGCTCTTCTAACCATCCCCTCTGTCATATCAGCACATCTCACGCAAGTAAGGGAAAGAGCACTGTCACTGGCAGGCCCCGTGCTATGGAACACCATCCCACTCGAAATAAGACTACAGAGAAATGTGAGATCTGCTAATAAGGCTCTTCTAACCATCCCCTCTGTCATATCAGAACATCTCATGCAAGTAAGGGAAAGAGCACTGTCACTGGCTGGTCCTGTGCTATGGAACACCTTGCCACTCGAAATAAGACTACAGAGAAATGTGAGATCTGCTAATAAGGCTCTTCTAACCATCCCCTCTGTCATATCAGCACATCTCACGCAAGTAAGGGAAAGAGCACTGTCACTGGCTGGTCCTGTGCTATGGAACACCATGCCACTCGAAATAAGACTACAGAGAAATGTGAGATCTGCTAATAAGGCTCTTCTAACCATCCCCTCTGTCATATCAGCACATCTCATGCAAGTAAGGGAAAGAGCACTGTCACTGGCATGCCCCGTGCTATGGAACACCTTGCCACTCGAAATAAGACTACAGAGAAATGTGAGATCTGCTAATAAGGCTCTTCTAACCATCCCCTCTGTCATATCAGCACATCTCATGCAAGTAAGGGAAAGAGCACTGTCACTGGCTGGTCCTGTGCTATGGAACACCATCCCACTCGAAATAAGACTACAGAGAAATGTGAGATCTGCTAATAAGGCTCTTCTAACCATCCCCTCTGTCATATCAGCACATCTCACGCAAGTAAGGGAAAGAGCACTGTCACTGGCTGGTCCTGTGCTATGGAACACCTTGCCACTCGAAATAAGACTACAGAGAAATGTGAGATCTGCTAATAAGGCTCTTCTAACCGTCCCCTCTGTCATATCAGCACATCTCACGCAAGTAAGGGAAAGAGCACTGTCACTGGCTGGTCCTGTGCTATGGAACACCATGCCACTCGAAATAAGACTACAGAGAAATGTGAGATCTGCTAATAAGGCTCTTCTAACCGTCCCCTCTGTCATATCAGCACATCTCACGCAAGTAAGGGAAAGAGCACTGTCACTGGCTGGTCCTGTGCTATGGAACACCATGCCACTCGAAATAAGACTACAGAGAAATGTGAGATCTGCTAATAAGGCTCTTCTAACCATCCCCTCTGTCATATCAGCACATCTCACGCAAGTAAGGGAAAGAGCACTGTCACTGGCTGTTCCTGTGCTATGGAACACCATCCCACTCGAAATAAGACTACAGAGAAATGTGAGATCTGCTAATAAGGCTCTTCTAACCATCCCCTCTGTCATATCAGCACATCTCACGCAAGTAAGGGAAAGAGCACTGTCACTGGCTGGTCCTGTGCTATGGAACACCTTGCCACTCGAAATAAGACTACAGAGAAATGTGAGATCTGCTAATAAGGCTCTTCTAACCATCCCCTCTGTCATATCAGCACATCTCACGCAAGTAAGGGAAAGAGCACTGTCACTGGCTGTTCCTGTGCTATGGAACACCATCCCACTCGAAATAAGACTACAGAGAAATGTGAGATCTGCTAATAAGGCTCTTCTAACCATCCCCTCTGTCATATCAGCACATCTCACGCAAGTAAGGGAAAGAGCACTGTCACTGGCTGGTCCTGTGCTATGGAACACCATCCCACTCGAAATAAGACTACAGAGAAATGTGAGATCTGCTAATAAGGCTCTTCTAACCATCCCCTCTGTCATATCAGCACATCTCACGCAAGTAAGGGAAAGAGCACTGTCACTGGCTGGTCCTGTGCTATGGAACACCATCCCACTCGAAATTAGACTACAGAGAAATGTGAGATCTGCTAATAAGGCTCTTCTAACCATCCCCTCTGTCATATCAGCACATCTCACGCAAGTAAGGGAAAGAGCACTGTCACTGGCAGGCCCCGTGCTATGGAACACCATCCCACTCGAAATAAGACTACAGAGAAATGTGAGATCTGCTAATAAGGCTCTTCTAACCATCCCCTCTGTCATATCAGCACATCTCACGCAAGTAAGGGAAAGAGCACTGTCACTGGCTGGCCCTGTGCTATGGAACACCATCCCACTCGAAATAAGACTACAGAGAAATGTGAGATCTGCTAATAAGGCTCTTCTAACCATCCCCTCTGTCATATCAGCACATCTCACGCAAGTAAGGGAAAGAGCACTGTCACTGGCTGGTCCTGTGCTATGGAACACCATGCCACTCGAAATAAGACTACAGAGAAATGTGAGATCTGCTAATAAGGCTCTTCTAACCATCCCCTCTGTCATATCAGCACATCTCACGCAAGTAAGGGAAAGAGCACTGTCACTGGCTGGTCCTGTGCTATGGAACACCATCCCACTCGAAATAAGACTACAGAGAAATGTGAGATCTGCTAATAAGGCTCTTCTAACCATCCCCTCTGTCATATCAGCACATCTCACGCAAGTAAGGGAAAGAGCACTGTCACTGGCTGGTCCTGTGCTATGGAACACCTTGCCACTCGAAATAAGACTACAGAGAAATGTGAGATCTGCTAATAAGGCTCTTCTAACCATCCCCTCTGTCATATCAGCACATCTCATGCAAGTAAGGGAAAGAGCACTGTCACTGGCTGGTCCTGTGCTATGGAACACCATCCCACTCGAAATAAGACTACAGAGAAATGTGAGATCTGCTAATAAGGCTCTTCTAACCATCCCCTCTGTCATATCAGCACATCTCACGCAAGTAAGGGAAAGAGCACCTTCACTGGCTGTTCCTGTGCTATGGAACACCATCCCACTCGAAATAAGACTACAGAGAAATGTGAGATCTGCTAATAAGGCTCTTCTAACCATCCCCTCTGTCATATCAGCACATCTCATGCAAGTAAGGGAAAGAGCACTGTCACTGGCTGGTCCTGTGCTATGGAACACCATCCCACTCGAATAAGACTATAGAGAAATGTGAGATCTGCTAATAAGGCTCTTCTAACCGTCCCCTCTGTCATATCAGCACATCTCACGCAAGTAAGGGAAAGAGCACTGTCACTGGCTGGTCCTGTGCTATGGAACACCATCCCACTCGAAATAAGACTACAGAGAAATGTGAGATCTGCTAATAAGGCTCTTCTAACCATCCCCTCTGTCATATCAGCACATCTCACGCAAGTAAGGGAAAGAGCACTGTCACTGGCTGGTCCTGTGCTATGGAACACCATGCCACTCGAAATAAGACTACAGAGAAATGTGAGATCTGCTAATAAGGCTCTTCTAACCATCCCCTCTGTCATATCAGCACATCTCACGCAAGTAAGGGAAAGAGCACTGTCACTGGCTGGCCCTGTGCTATGGAACACCATGCCACTCGAAATAAGACTACAGAGAAATGTGAGATCTGCTAATAAGGCTCTTCTAACCGTCCCCTCTGTCATATCAGCACATCTCACGCAAGTAAGGGAAAGAGCACTGTCACTGGCTGGTCCTGTGCTATGGAACACCATGCCACTCGAAATAAGACTACAGAGAAATGTGAGATCTGCTAATAAGGCTCTTCTAACCATCCCCTCTGTCATATCAGCACATCTCACGCAAGTAAGGGAAAGAGCACTGTCACTGGCTGGCCCCGTGCTATGGAACACCATCCCACTCGAAATAAGACTACAGAGAAATGTGAGATCTGCTAATAAGGCTCTTCTAACCATCCCCTCTGTCATATCAGCACATCTCACGCAAGTAAGGGAAAGAGCACTGTCACTGGCTGGTCCTGTGCTATGGAACACCATCCCACTCGAAATAAGACTACAGAGAAATGTGAGATCTGCTAATAAGGCTCTTCTAACCATCCCCTCTGTCATATCAGCACATCTCACGCAAGTAAGGGAAAAGAGCACTGTCACTGGCTGGTCCTGTGCTATGGAACACCTTGCCACTCGAAATAAGACTACAGAGAAATGTGAGATCTGCTAATAAGGCTCTTCTAACCGTCCCCTCTGTCATATCAGCACATCTCACGCAAGTAAGGAAAGAGCACTGTCACTGGCTGGTCCTGTGCTATGGAACACCATCCCACTCGAAATAAGACTACAGAGAAATGTGAGATCTGCTAATAAGGCTCTTCTAACCATCCCCTCTGTCATATCAGCACATCTCACGCAAGTAAGGGAAAGAGCACTGTCACTGGCTGGTCCTGTGCTATGGAACACCATGCCACTCGAAATAAGACTACAGAGAAATGTGAGATCTGCTAATAAGGCTCTTCTAACCGTCCCCTCTGTCATATCAGCACATCTCACGCAAGTAAGGGAAAGAGCACTGTCACTGGCTGGTCCTGTGCTATGGAACACCATGCCACTCGAAATAAGACTACAGAGAAATGTGAAATTATTCAAAACTAATCTGAAAACCTGGCTTTTTAAACAAGCATTTTATAAAGATAAAGAGAAGGAGAAAAACAGATGATGAATAAAGATGCACTAAGTTAGAAGCTGTTATTTTTAACCTACCAATGCATAGTAATGGTAAAACCAAACCGCCTAAATGTTCCCAACAAACAAGCTTAACATACACACTTAGGGGTAGATTTTATAAATTTACGCACCAGGTGCGAACAAAAGTACGCTGGATTTTATAAGATACGGGCTACGCGCGACCCGGGGGCTGGTCTGGAGGCCTCCGGGCCGGCGCCACGCCCCTGGTCCCGCCCCTTTTACGAAGCCCCGGGACTTATGCGCGTCCCGGGGCTATGTGCGCGCCGGCGGCCTATGCAAAATAGACACGCGCAGGGCTTTTAAAATCCGACCCTTAGTTTATAATTATGAATTGTTACTGTACTATGATGGTACATAACCAGTTTGTAATCTATACCACCCATATGTTTCATTGTTGTGCCCTTATGTAAACCGTTGTGATGGTTATCTAACTTAACGATGGCATAGAAAACTTTTTAAATAAATAAATAATCTGGTAGGTATGACCAGACATGAAAAAATCATCTGCTGTGCGTAACTGACTGCTGAACTGGTTCGGTGGGGTTGTGAGAGAGAACTGCGCCTATTATTTGAATATAAAGGAAAACCATGTTTGTGTCCAGGAGGGGCCTTAACCCGACAGTGGGATAAACATGGGATCCTTAGTAGCAAGAGGATGGAAATGAATACAGGGATAACTTGCATGAGACTGTAGTAACAACCCAAAATAGGAATGATATGGTATTGCAGCAAATCTTTGAGAAAGCATTGGGGTAACCTGCACGGAGAGACAGTTACAACCCTATGAGGCAGTAGTGGTAATTTTGAATGGATGGGTCAAGGGGTTTGGATGTCAGGTTCCCTGTGGGAATGTATATTTCTATCTATCCGGATTGCTGCTGGGCAGATTGGATGAGCCATTTTAGTCTTTATGAGATCCATATTCAAAAGCCATTTAGGTATATTCAGCCTTTATCTGGCTAAATTCTAGCCAGCTATTAAATTAGGAGGCTAGAATTTAGCTGGATATGGAGGAAATGATGTCCTTGATGGAGATGGCAGATTAACTAGTAAATCTTGTTACATCGGAGCCTCTAGAACCCCATTTTCTACTATTTTAATCACTCTGCTTTATTGTGCTAAGCAAAAATCGATAGATTTTCATCAATATTCCTATCGTAAGGGTGATACAGCCGAGAACTGGGAAGGCCATGTTGCCAATGACCCAGAAGGCCTGGAAGAAGGCTCTGGCCCTATGGATGTGCCACTAACTCTTTTGGCAGACTTACCCTATTGTGACAAATTCAGGGAATGGTTTTGCAGTCTGCGTAAAGATTTAAAGGACCACAAGAATGAGTTAATCGGCATGATGGTAGAAATTAAGGAGGAGATTGTCACCTTAGGGCATCTGTAGACGAGCTCAATACCCACCTAGACTACCAAGTGGAGACATCTAAAATCTTCAGGAGCTTTGCTCCACCTTGCAAGATGATACATTTCTACTGAAAGAAAACCTGGCTGACCTAGAGAACAGGGCCCGTTGGAGCAATTTCTGCTTTCGTGGTTTTTGGGAGTCTCCTGAGAATGCCGATTGTGTAGCTTTCATTGAGCGTTTCTGCAGATTTCTCTTCCTGTTCTCCTCTGAAGATGGAGATTGCAATTCCTCAACTGTTAAATTGGATTAGGCCCATCGGGCTCTGGGACCTCCCAATAATAACCTACCCCGTGATGTCATAGTTTGCGTTCATGATTTCATGGTGAAAGAAAAATTGCTTCGTCTGCTAAAAAACAACTCTCATGGTCCTGGGAGGGCCAAGAGATATCGATATATGCTGACCTTTCCCATGCTACTCTTCAAAATCGACAAGAACTACGTGAAGTTACCTCCTTCCTTCAAAAGGTGAACATTAAATATCGGTGGTTTCATCCTTTTAGATTATCTTTCTCCATTGAGGGCATGACTCCTAAAGTTCATTCTGTTGTGTATGCTGCTTCTGCTCTTCGATGCCGTGGCTTCATTGTTTCTTTGCAGGCACCGCAGACGGCAAATGTTTCCAACGTGAAGTCCTCACTTCCAGCATGGTGACGTGTGGGCAAATGCAATAGCAGATTGAGGAGGCAATCCGGCAGATCTTCTGCTTCAAAGGCCCTCACATGATTTTCCTTTCCTTAGGCAATGCTAATTGTTGTTGCTCAAATTTTTCTCCAATTCAGCTTGGCTAGGTTCGCTATTCATGTGGTGCTCCTTTTATTGTTGTGATGGTTCTATGCTCCTTGTGATATGATCAGTTATTATGTTCTATGTAGATGTTGTTTCTTCTTTATTTTTTCCGTGGATGATCGATCTTCCTCCATTGGTACAACTGGAGTGGATCTGCATGGAGGTCTTAGCTGATCTGATTTGTTCTGGAGTGGGGAGATTTTTGGGGACGGGTGGGAAGGGGGTTCTTTCTGCACTTTTGGTTTTGTACTTCTTCTCTTTTCTTTTCTCTCTCAAAGGATACCCTTTATTTTCACATGGAGTACTATTCAGGGAGACAACTCTTTTTTGTACTTCTCGCAGGCTGGGTCTCCTTCCTTTTAGTATTTCTTCTGGGGTGGTTTGTATTGGTATTTCCCCCTGTATTCATCCATATTTAATAGCTTCTTTTCATATTATTTCTATCCATGCTAAGGGGCTTAATTCACTGTATAAGAGGCACCTTCTTTTCAGGAAAATATCCTGCACTCGAGCTGACATCGTTTTTGTCCAAGAAACTCATTTAAAGGGTAGATTTGAGCACGTGCTCCATTCTTCTAGGTTCCAACACTCTTATTTTACTTCCTGTTGCAAGGGTACCAAATATATAGGTGTCTGCATCTTGTTTTCCCAAGGTTTTACTTTTGATTGCAAACAATGCATAAAGGATCCTTTGGGTAGAGATTTAGTCTTACAGATCCTGGTGAATGGTGTTCTGTATACCTTGGTGAACATTTTACATTTTACTCCAATTCTCATAATCCTTATTCGAGAATTGATTACTTGTTGGTGGACAAATCTATTCTTAATAATGTCACTGCTATGGGTATAGAAGCTATAGTTTGGTCTGATCATGCCGCCAATTATGCTAATTATGATCAGAGGCATACATTTTGGCATTTAAATGTAAAATATTCTTATATCTATTTAATACCATGTTATAATGTAAAATAGGGCTGTTATCACCCTATTCCTTTAGTTATCTGGAAACCGATGTGATATCTCAATCGAATGTCGGTATACAAAAGAAATAAATAAATAAAATAAATAAATTGTTGTTGTTGGACAAGGATTATAATTTATCCTTAGCCAATGATATTCGCGATTTCTTGGTTCGCAACGACTATGGTGACTCCTCCCCTATTGTCATATGGGACTGCCTTAAGGCTTATGTTCAGGGTCTTTTGATTTGTAGAGTCTCCTTTGTTAAAAGGCAGAGAGAAAAAGATTGTGTGGCTTTAAGGCACAGTATTCATTTGCTATCTCTCTAACATCTTTGTGATGGCTCACAACGCACTTTGTCTAAGTTATCTAAGACCCGAGAGGACCTGAAGCATCTTGAAGTGTCCAGTCTTGCTCACATCCTCAATCTTGTGAAGCAAGAATATTTTGAAGGTGGAGACAAAGCTGGGAATTGTTGACTAATAAATAAAAAAGGTTTCTCTTCAAAATCATGTGTTAAAATTAAGGATGACACTGGGGCAATTCTGACTAATACTACTGATATTCGGAACAGATTTCTTAAATTTTGCTGGGACTTATATAGTTCTGATGCTTCTATACCCTTGGCTTCAATTGAGGCTTTTTTTCAGGATCTTTCCTTAGCTAGATTGACAGAGGAAATGAAGGAGGCGTTGGATAAGGAAATCTCTAATCCAGAGATTTTGTTAGCTATTAAGAATCTCAAAGTGGGTAAGACGCCTGGACCTGATGGATTGTCAGCTCAATTCTTATTTATTTATTTATTTATTTATTTATTTATTTATTTATTTATTTATTTAATTAAAATAATTTATATACCGCAAATTAAACAGGGTCTGTCTGACTAAGTGCTTTACAAAAATTTTTAAAAACATACATAATAAAAATTCGCAAATTAAAATAAACAGACTATCGAAAAAAAATAACATTTTACCGAAGGATATTAAAAAAACGTTTGACACAACTTTAAGAGACAGGATTAAAAAAATAAAAGCAGATATGATGTTCAGACTATAAGTTTTTTTCTAACTTTAGAGTGTTGTTAAGTAAT
Organism: Rhinatrema bivittatum; assembly: GCF_901001135.1. Taxonomy (NCBI): domain Eukaryota; kingdom Metazoa; phylum Chordata; class Amphibia; order Gymnophiona; family Rhinatrematidae; genus Rhinatrema; species Rhinatrema bivittatum. The sequence goes on along the minus strand of NC_042620.1, from coordinate 2,554,833 downwards.
GTTATAAGCGGCGGCAAAAAGATAAGTTTTCAAAGCCTTTTTAAATTCTCTTTTGTTTGATATTAAACGGATTTCATCAGGGATAGTATTCCAAAGAATTGGTCCGGCGACAGAAAAAGCACGTTTCCTGGTAAATTCTAAATGAGCAAGTTTTACTGATGGTATTTCCAACATGCATTTGTCCATTGATCTCAGTTGTCGTGTAGGTTTGTAAATTCTGAGCAGTGAGCAAAGCCATATTGAGTTTTCATTATATAAAAGGTTGTGTATAATGTTAAGTATTTTATAAGTAATACGGTAAGGTATAGGCAGCCAGTGTAAATGTATTCATTCTATAAACAGTTTGGTCCCTTTTTGGTAGCCCATTTTCAAAAAGTATTTAATTTTTTGAGATTGGAGGGATCTTTACTTCCGGATTCTAATGTGGCCAGTATTACCATTATTGCTAAACCTGGCCAGGATCCTATGGTCTGCGGGTCCTATCGGCCTATTTATTTAATAAATCTTGACCTCAAAATATTGGATAAAATATTAGCTGCTCGCCTTAATACTTTTATTGGGCAACTTATCCATCAGGACCAGGCAGGGTTCGTTCCTGGGAGGATGGCGGGGGATAATGTATGTAAGTTGGTGGATATTATGTGGTGGGCCCATAAAGAGAGTATCCCTTCTATCTTCCTCTCTATCTAGATTTAATTCTTAGTGGAACGCAGGATTTGGTGAGAGAGGTAATGCTGGTGGGGTCACTTGGCAACAGTGATCAGAACATGATCAAATTTAAACTAATAACTGGAAGTGGGACAATAAGTAAATCTACAGCTCTAACACTAAACTTTCAAATGGGAAACTTTGATAAAATGAGGAAAATAATTAGAAACAAAACTGAAAGGTGCAGCTGCAAAGATTAGAAGTGTTCAACAGGCTTGGACATTCTTTAAAAATACAATCCTAGAGGCGCAGTCCAGATGTATTCCACACATTAAGAAAGGTGGAAGGAAGGCAAAACAATTACCGTCTTGTTTAAAAGGTGAGGTGAAAGAGGTTATTTTAGGCAAAACAAATCCCTCAAAAATTGGAGGAAGGATCCATCTGAAGAAAATAGGATAAAACATAAGCATTGTCAAGTTAAGTGTAAAACATTAATAAGACAGGCGAAGAGAGAATTTGAAATGAAATTGGACATAGAGGTAAAAACTCTTAATAAAAACTTAAAATATCCAAAACAAGAAACCTGTGAGGGAATCGGTTGGACTACTAGATGACTGAGGAGTTAATGGGGCTCTTAGGGAAGATAAGGCCATTGCAGAAAGACTAAATGAATTCTTTGCTTCCGTGTTTACTAATGAGGATGTTGGGGAGATAACAGTTCCAGAGATGGTGTTCAAGGATGATGATTCAGATGAACTGAACCAAAACACTGTGAACCTGGAAGATGTAGTAGGCCAGATTGACAAGCTAAAGAGTAGCAAGTCACCTGGACCGGATGGTATGCACCCCAGGGTTCTGAAGGAACCCAAAATTGAAATTTCTGATATATTAGTTAAAATTTGTAACCTATCATTAAAATCATCCATTGTACCTGAAGAGTGGAGGGTGGCCAATGTAACTTCATTCTGGTGGGGAGAGATACACGACAAGGTTGTTCCCTATCACCCCTGTTGTTTGCTGTCTTTCTTGAACCCCCCTTGTTATTAAAATCTGCAATGATTGATTTATCTCCGGGTTTCAGATAGGCTCTTAAACATTTAAGCTTTCCCTCTTTGCTGATGATATTATGTTTACTGTTAGTGACCCTCATACTTTCTTGACCTCTATAGAAAAGGTTTTTGGAGACTTTAGTAAAGTGTTTGGATTTAAGGTTAATTGGGAGAAGTCTGAGGTCCTTAATATCTCGTGTAATTCCGATACTGAAACCTTTTTACACCAACACCACCTGTTTAAATGGGCACAGAGTAAGGTTAAATATCTTGGGGTTTATCTTGGTAGGCACCTGAATGATCTTTTAGATTTGGATTATCCCCTTTGCTTAAAAATCTTTGGCAAGGAGAATGAAGGCAAGATGGCGGCATAGACAAAACGTGGATCGTACACTGTGATTTTGTCGAGTGAATTTTCCTGGAATAACTTTTAGAAGGCTGCCAAAACGAAAGGGGAAAGTGAGGGTTTTTCCCTCTGAACCCATACCTACCCTGACACAGTTGGAGATCCTGCAGTTTTTGTCTCAACCAGATTGTTTGGAGGGAGTCAGGGTGCCCGATGGAGGTCCTAGCGTGGGAGATCAGGAGCCTCTTGCGGAGAAGACGTCCCTCAGCCCGGACGCTTGACAGCCTCCTGCGCAGCGAGACCCCAGCGGAGAAGCGTCGCAGTCGCAGACTGCTGACGCAGTTGGTGCGACTGAGTGCAAGGGAGCTTCTACCAGCAGTTTGCAGGATGTGGACAGTCTTGCTGGTGCCGGAGCAGAGACGAACGCTGGTGCAGGAGACAACCTGATAGTCCGACCGAAGGTCTATTTGGGGAGAAAAAAATCTATAAATCCTATGGACGGAGTCCAGGAGTCATCGCCTGCCTGCATTTACCCTGAGGCAGTCACCCTAGAAGCTATCTGGGCCTTGATGGCGGGCTTCGGTACTTCCCTAAAGCGACTAGAAAGCAAAGTGGACTCTATTGCATCTACTAGATAAATGAAGCTTGACCGATGTGCCGCAAATGTGCAGTAGAGAGCAACTCTACCGCGCATGTGCGGGCAGCACGTTGGTCAGAGCTTGCCTGTAACAAAAATGGCGCGGCGAGGAGCAGTAGCGGCGGTGCGAGGGAGGGAGGGAGGGACGGACCTCTGGCGCGGCGAGGAGCAGTAGCGGCAGCGCGAGCGAAGGAGGGAGGGACGGATCTCTGGCGCGGCGAGGAGCAGTAGCGGCGGTGCGAGCGAGGGAGGGAGGGAGGGACGGACCTCTGGCGCGGCGAGGAGCAGTAGCGGCGGCGCGAGGGGAGGGAGGGAGGGACAGACCTCTGGCGCGGTGAGGAGCAGTAGCGGCGGCACGCGCAAGGGAGGGAGGGACCTCCCCCAGAGATCTTCCGTCTGCGCCATCCGAAGGGGTTGTGAATGAGCTGAGAGGGGGAGTGGGGGGGGGGGAAGAGAATGAGGGGAGGGGGAGAATGAGGGGTAAGGAAATGGACCGAAAAAAAAAAAGGTAATGTAGCCCGTTGTTACGGGCTTAACGGCTAGTACAATAATAAAAAAAAGATGGCAGAGATTCAACAAGTTACATCTACATTTACAAATAAAGTAACTGAGATAGAGAATAAAATATTGGTGGTTTCAAATGTAAATTCTGCAATAATTAAGGATCAGCTTGCATCCTCTAGAAGACTGGAGATGAGAGAAAACAATACCCCTCAGTTGAATTTGCGGATTTTAAATTTTCCTCAAATTGTTGGGGAAATTTCTTACTTCACCCTTAAACGTTTTCCTGATTGAAGCCCTGGCTTTTCCCGAGGATAAAATCCCGTCAGTTAATTCGTGTCGTTTTTTGAATAAAAGGGCTTGAAATGTGGAGAATGCTCCGGGCTTGCCTGTCTCTCATAATTTAACACATTTTCTAGAAAACTCAAGTTTAGAAGTATTAGGAAAACGTTACTGGTTTCATTTATTTCTGCTAAAGATGTAAATGATGTTATGAGAAATTTGTTTAGAAAGTTTCCAGTTACCTTTTATGACCAAACCATAAGAATTTATCCAGATTTATCTCCAATTACACAGAGGAGGAGAAGAGAATTTTTGGTTTTCAGACAAGAGGTTCTTTCCTTGGCTTTCACTTTTACCTTAAGATACCCATGCAGATGCCTTCTAACAAGAGGTGATGAGTCCTTTGTTTTCACACAAGCAGAGCAAATACAGCAATGCATTTGGGCCCGTAAGCCATCCTCCTCTTCTCTGGTAGCGAGTTAGGATGAGGGAAACTGTCAAGATTTGGTAATAAATCTATGTAATGCCATTTCTTTTTTCAAGCTTTTCTTGGTATTGTCTCCTACATTTCTCTTGCCCCCTCTTAAGATTTAATTTTTCCTGTTTTGTAACATAATAAGAAATGGAAAGCATTGTTTATTTTTTTTTGTTAATTATGGATATATCTGATTGTGAAGAGTCTACAAATCTTTTCAGTTTGTAAAAATGTAAAATGCTAAATAAAGAATTAAAAAAAGAAATCTTGGCAAGATCTGGAACAATGGGAACATATGTCTCGTTCTTGGTTTGGCAGGATATCTGTGATAAAATTGAATGTTTTACCAAGACTGCTCTATCTGTTTCAGACTTTGCCAATTCACGTGTCTGCTAGCTTGTTAAAATCCTGGCAGCGGAAACACTTTAGTCTTATTTGTAAAAGAAGACCTGCCAGGTCATGTATAAACCTAAACATGACTAAGTGTACCGAATATTTTGTGGCACTTTCTGGCCACTCAGCTATGCTCGGTGGTTGCATTGGGTTTGCTTGGCGCAGTCTTGGATGGCCTCTATGCCCCTTTGGCAGCCCCGTCACGCCTGGGGTGGTTGTTCTGATAAGGCACCGTCTACCTGCAACACGTTAAGTCTTTGGAAGGGATGTTGGCTCTTAGTGGGAACTCGGGATTAATTTCTTTCTTCTCACTTGTTTCATAATTTCTTTTCCTTCTTGTGTTCCCCTTCATGTCTTTCAACTCTGGAAGGATTGTGGTACTTTTCTTGTGGAACGTGTGTGGTATGTGGGTCGCATGGTTTCTTTGATCCTTTGTGCCTGTGGCACGACCTTCCCCCTCTCAGAGTTTCTTTCTTATCAGCAGCTCTCTCATATTTTACGTAGTATCATCATTGGTTCTCAGTTGATACCTGGGAAATCTCTGTTTGAGGGTTATTGCATTAAGGTGGGGGTTTAATGAAGGGTTTAATTTTCAAAATGTAGTGTTGCTGAATTCTCAAGTGGATGGTAAACCCTCGCTTATTCAAGCTTGGGAGACAGATCTGGGTCGCTGTCTTTCAGGGGATGAATGGGATGTTATTTTTCTTAAAATTAGCAAATTGCTTATCTCTTCCTTAATTTTGGAAAATAGATATAAACTATTGTATCGCTGGTATTATACCCCTGATAAGGTACCCAGGTTCTGTCCCACTGTTAGTAATTTGTGCTGGAGGGGTTATGACCCTGTGGGATCCTTTTTTCATATCTGGTGGGCTTGTCCGGTTTCTCAGTTGTTTTGGGGGCAGATAATGACCCTTCTTGCTATTACATTGTTGGCAGAGATTGCACTTCTGGTCGTTCAGGAACTGCTTCCCAGCAGTTCATACAGCAGGTTTGGATAGGGAAACATGCTCCACCTCTGCATAAGGCCTTGTCTAGACTTGATACAGTGCGTGCATTGAGTAAAGTTACAGCTCTTAAACGGCATAATTTGTGGAAATTTCACTCCATATGGGATCCTTACATATCCTGGAGGGGGCGTATAATTTGACAGCTCTTTCTTTCCTAGGTTATTCCTTTGATTTGTTGCTTAATTTCACAGTATATTGAAACAAGGGGTAGCAGCATTTGTATATTTGCAGAAAGTCTGGGCAGGGAGGGTGAGAGATCATATTTGTTAATTTATTGATGTTCTCAAACGCTTGATTTGTACCTATCTCTGTTTTCTTTTTGTTCACGATACAGAATTATTTTTCTTTTTTGATCGATAACAATAAAGTGTTATTTATAAAAAAAAGAATTTAGCTGGATAACTTAGGGACGGTCCGGGGCGTAACTGGGAGGAGTTGAGTTAGCCGGCTATCCAAAGGTAGCTGGCTACATTCAGTAGTGTGGCTATTGACTATGCCTCCAAAGTTAGCCGGATAACATTATCCAACTAACTTTGCTATCCGGACTGTGTCTGAATAAAGACCTTCATGTCCCAATCATTTTCTATCTTGTTATGTTCCTGGCACCACACAGTCTGTCCAGAAAATAATGGGGGTAAAATAGCGCATGCATGATTTACCTTATCAATCTAACCTCACCTCCAAGAGGGACAAGAGTCACCCAGTGCAATCTACCCTGGTAACAGGCTCTAAAAATTTATTTATTTATTTATTTAACACTTTTCTATACCGACCTTCATAGTAATAACCATATCGGAGCGGTTTACATCGAACAAGGGTAAAAAAACTGAAGCGACAACTAAAGTAATTAAACAATTGAAGTGGAAAAAAGGCAAAGTTACATTCAACAAGGAGTAAGAACTTGGAAGCTTAAACAGCTGGAAAGAGGTTAAAGCAGGTATAAATTATAAATATAATACAATAGAGAAGACAGGTTAAAGCATAATGTGCTTAGAAGTGCCAGAGTCCATCGTTCAGGAGGAGAAAAAGACCATCGATGTGTGTCTGGGGGGTCAGAGAAGGCTTGGTGGAAGAGCCACGTCTTGAGTTTTTTCCTGAATGTTAAAAGGCAGGGTTCCAATCTGAGGTCTGAGGGGATGTTATTCCAGATAGATGGGCCTGCTATCGAGAACGCTCGGTCTTTGGTCGAGGTGAGGCGTGTGGCTTTAGTTGGGGGAAATTGCAGAGTTCCTTTGTGAATTTCTCTAGTTGGTCTGTTGGAGGAATGTAGTTTGAAGGGGATTTCAAGGTCGAGTTGAAGTTGATGGTGGATGGATTTGTGTATTAGGGTGATTGATTTATGTAGGATTCTGAAATTCACTGGTAACCAATGTAGGTTTCTGAGGATGGGTGAGATGTGTTCTTCACGGATGGTGTTGGTCAGCAATCTCGCTGCGGCGTTCTGTATCATCTGCAGTGGTTTGGTGGTAGATTTGGGGAGGCCTAGGAGGAGGGCGCTGCAGTAGTCAATTTTGGCGAACAGTAACGCTTGGAGAACTGTCCTGAAGTCATAGAAAAATAAGAGTGGTTTGAGTCGTTTTAGAACCTGGAGTCTGCAGAAGCAGTCTTTGGTTGTGGTGTTGACCATTTTCTTTAGGTTTAGGCGGTTATCAAGAATTACCCTGAGGTCTCTTACATGCTTATGGGTGATATGAGTGTTGTGGGGGGATGGTGGAAGGATATTATCTTGGTTTGAAGAGATGAGGAGGAGCTCTGTCTTCGAGGCATTGAGGACCAAGTTTAAGCTGTTGAGAAGGCTGGTGATAGATATAAGGCAGTTATTCCAGTGGGTGAGAGCTTTTGAGATAGATTCTGTTATAGGGATCAGAATCTGCACGTCGTCTGCGTACAGGTAATGAATTAGATTAAGATCGGTTAGCAATTGGCAGAGGGGGAGGAGGTAGATGTTAAAGAGGGTGGGAGATAAGGAGGATCCTTGTGGTACACCAAGTGTGGACTTTGTCAAGGGTGATTCTTTATTATTGACTTTGACTTTGAAGGTTCTGTTGCAGAGGAAGGACTTGAACCAACTGTGGGCTGATCCGGAGATACCAATATCTGTTAGGCGATCCAGGAGGATGGAATGGTTGACGGTGTCAAAAGCCACCGAGATGTCTAGCAGGACTAATATAAAGGAGTAGCCTTTGTCTAATCCCATTATAATATGGTCTGTAAGTGAAATGAGGAGGGTTTCCGTGTTGCGTGATTTGCGGAAACCATATTGCGAAGGGTATAAGATATTGTGATCTTCTAGATACTCTGAAAGCTGGGTGTTTACCAATTTCTCCGTTAGTTTGGCTAAGAATGGGAGATTAGAGATGGGTCTGAAATTGGCTAGTTCGTTGGGGTCTAGATTGTGTTTCTTAAGGAGGGGTTTGAGGGAAGCGGTTTTTAGTCTGTCTGGGTAAATCCCTTGAGTTAGAAGGCAGTTTATAATACTTGTCAGAGGTCCTGAAATCGTGTTTGGGAGAAGAAGCATGAGTTTCGACGGGATATTATCTGCTGGGTGGCTAGATGGTTTCTGTCTTTTTAGGATGGATTCAATCTCACTGGTGAAGATTGAAGGAGATTAAAAATCACCTTCCTGATAATTTAATGATGTCATAGCAGACACTAGCAGGCCACAGTTGATTAACAGGCTGAGGACAATGGCCTTTTAATTATGTCCAAAAGAAGCAAGTGATACTAGACCATGGTTAGTGATGGGATAATAGGAGGGTTACTGTATGTATAAATCAGAGGAGAGGAGAGAAGGTGGTACTGGACGTATCCTGCTTTGCATGGTTAGTGATGGGATAATACGTGGGTTACTGTATTTATAAATCAGAGGAGAGGAGAGGCAGTGGTACTGGATGTATCCTGCTTTGCATGGTTAGTGATGGGATAATAGGAGGGTTACTGTATTTATAAATCAGAGGAGAGGAGAGACAGTGGTACTGGATGTATCCTGCTTTGCATGGTTAGTGATAGGATAATAGGTGGGTTACTGAATGTATAAATCAGAGGAGAGGAGAGACAGTGGTACTGGATGTATCCTGCTTTGCATGGTTAGTGATAGGATAATAGGAGGGTTACTGTATTTATAAATCAGAGGAGAGGAGAGACAGTGGTACTGGATGTATCCTGCTTTGCATGGTTAGTGATGGGATAATAGGTGGGTTACTGTATTTATAAATCAGAGGAGAGGAGAGACAGTGGTACTGGATGTATCCTGCTTTGCATGGTTAGTGATGGGATAATAGGTGGGTTACTGAATGTATAAATCAGAGGAGAGGAGAGACAGTGGTACTGGATGTATCCTGCTTTGCATGGTTAGTGATAGGATAATAGGAGGGTTACTGAATGTATAAATCAGAGGAGAGACAGTGGTACTGGATGTATCCTGCTTTGCATGGTTAGTGATGGGATAATAGGTGGGTTACTGAATGTATAAATCAGAGGAGAGCAGAGACAGTGGTACTGGATGTATCCTGCTTTGCATGGTTAGTGATGGGATAATAGGAGGGTTACTGAATGTATAAATCAGAGGAGAGGAGAGACAGTGGTACTGGATGTATCCTGCTTTGCATGGTTAGTGATGGGATAATAGGTGGGTTACTGAATGTATAAATCAGAGGAGAGGAGAGATAGTGGTACTGGATGTATCCTGCTTTGCATGGTTAGTGATGGGATAATAGGAGGGTTACTGAATGTATAAATCAGAGGAGAGGAGAGACAGTGGTACTGGATGTATCCTGCTTTGCATGGTTAGTGATGGGATAATAGGAGGGTTACTGAATGTATAAATCAGAGGAGAGGAGAGACAGTGGTACTGGATGTATCCTGCTTTGCATGGTTAGTGATGGGATAATAGGAGGGTTACTGAATGTATAAATCAGAGGAGAGAGAGTGGTACTGGATGTATCCTGCTTTGCATGGTTAATGATGGGATAATAGGTGGGTTACTGAATGTATAAATCAGAGGAGAGGAGAGACAGTGGTACTGGATGTATCCTGCTTTGGCATGGTTAGTGATGGGATAATAGGAGGGTTACTGAATGTATAAATCAGAGGAGAGACAGTGGTACTGGATGTATCCTGCTTTGCATGGTTAATGATGGGATAATAGGTGGGTTACTGAATGTATAAATCAGAGGAGAGGAGAGACAGTGGTACTGGATGTATCCTGCTTTGCATGGTTAGTGATAGGATAATAGGAGGGTTACTGAATGTATAAATCAGAGGAGAGACAGTGGTACTGGATGTATCCTGCTTTGCATGGTTAGTGATGGGATAATAGGAGGGTTACTGAATGTATAAATCAGAGGAGAGGAGAGACAGTGGTACTGGACGTATCCTGCTTTGCATGGTTAGTGATGGGATAATAGGTGGGTTACTGAATGTATAAATCAGAGGAGAGGAGAGACAGTGGTACTGGACGTATCCTGCTTTGCATGGTTAGTGATGGGATAATAGGAGGGTTACTGAATGTATAAATCAGAGGAGAGGAGAGACAGTGGTACTGGACGTATCCTGCTTTGCATGGTTAGTGATGGGATAATAGGAGGGTTACTGAATGTATAAATCAGAGGAGAGGAGAGACAGTGGTACTGGACGTATCCTGCTTTGCATGGTTAGTGATGGGATAATAGGAGGGTTACTGAATGTATAAATCAGAGGAGAGAGAGTGGTACTGGACGTATCCTGCTTTGCATGGTTAGTGATAGGATAATAGGTGGGTTACTGAATGTATAAATCAGAGGAGAGGAGAGACAGTGGTACTGGACGTATCCTGCTTTGCATGGTTAGTGATGGGACAATAGGAGGCTTACTGAATGTATAAATCAGAGGAGAGGAGAGACAGTGGTACTGGATGTATCCTGCTTTGCATGGTTAGTGATGGGATAATAGGAGGGTTACTGAATGTATAAATCAGAGGAGAGGAGAGACAGTGGTACTGGATGTATCCTGCTTTGCATGGTTAATGATGGGATAATAGGTGGGTTACTGAATGTATAAATCAGAGGAGAGGAGAGACAGTGGTACTGGATGTATCCTGCTTTGCATGGTTAGTGATGGGATAATAGGAGGGTTACTGAATGTATAAATCAGAGGAGAGGAGAGACAGTGGTACTGGATGTATCCTGCTTTGCATGGTTAGTGATGGGATAATAGGTGGGTTACTGAATGTATAAATCAGAGGAGAGGAGAGACAGTGGTACTGGATGTATCCTGCTTTGCATGGTTAATGATGGGATAATAGGTGGGTTACTGAATGTATAAATCAGAGGAGAGGAGAGACAGTGGTACTGGATGTATCCTGCTTTGCATGGTTAGTGATGGGATAATAGGTGGGTTACTGAATGTATAAATCAGAGGAGAGGAGAGACAGTGGTACTGGATGTATCCTGCTTTGCATGGTTAGTGATGGGATAATAGGTGGGTTACTGAATGTATAAATCAGAGGAGAGGAGAGACAGTGGTACTGGATGTATCCTGCTTTGCATGGTTAGTGATGGGATAATAGGTGGGTTACTGAATGTATAAATCAGAGGAGATGGTGGAATCACAGAAGCCTGGGATGCATTGGTAAATCTGAGTCGAGCTGCTCCATGACATTGGGCTGTGCTGGTCTCTGTTTCTCGGAGGCTGCTGAGTTTTTCTGGAAAGTGGTGACTGGGATTTCAGGCTATGTGAGAGGCTTGTCCTGGCAGTCATTGTCCTTTTTTCTGTTACCAGCGCCTGTCAAAGTTCAGGTGCTGTAAAGAGATTTCATTATCTGTCAGAGGTGCTAGGAAGCAAAGTCCCCTGGCCCAGCTGCTGCTGTGTCCTGCTGGCTTCATGCTGTTGGAAAAAGATTTGATTATTCTCCTTTTTCTTCTCCAGAATTTTAAGGTGAGTTGCTCAGGCAAATTTCTGTGTTCTCAAGGACAGTATCTTATATGGTCTGTGTTTAATAAACCCAAAATATGAAACCAGCAAGAACTGCTGGCAGTCAGGACGCAGGAGCACTTGAACTGGAGTGTTAGTGTTATAGAGGGAAGGCCTTGCATACTGTTGTGTTTGGGAACGCTAGGAGAGCGATCCCAACTTGAGGGGAATGTGTGTCCTTGGGCCTCGGCACGACCCCAGATGAATCCAAGACAGCACTGAGGGTTGGCGAGGCGTGACCCAGCATGCACGAAGACTAAGTCTGACCCTCTGCCGGACCTGCATGCTTCTGGAAGCCAACAACGCAATGTTGCTTACTGAACAGTCCTCCGACCATTCCCAGCCCTATCGAGCCTGCCGCTAGGTATCGGCAAGAAGCAGCAGGCCGGACTGTGGATGAGGGGAGACAGAGGCCTTGTGACACAAAAGACTCTAGACGAGATGAGGAACTTGAAAGAATCTGGACGAGACAAGAAGCTTGGAAGGTTCGGACATTGGCACTGTCTCTCAGGGCACCCTACACAGCCCACCTACATGGGTGGACCCAATGGGCTGGTCGTGGACCACCTTGTCCCACTGCACCCCCTACACAACCTGAAGAGGCTGGTCATGGACCATGCAGAGAGCGGGACAAGCGCAGGAAGGGAATCCAGCTGAGACGAAACTCCAATGACGAGGCTAGGTGTCATCTGGAGAACCCCAGGAGCTGGAGGGTCAAGAGGACTCGGAAACACAAGGAGGGAATCCAGCTGGGACGAGACTCCAATGACGAGGCAAGGTGTCATCTGGAGAACCACAGGAGCTGGAGGGTCCAGAGGACTAGGAAGCACAAGAAGGGAATCCAGCTGGGACGAGACTCCAATGACGAGGCAAGGTGTCATCTGGAGAACCACAGGAGCTGGAGGGTCCGGAGGACTCGGAAGCACAAGAAGGGAATCCAGCTGGGACGAGACTCCAATGACGAGGCAAGGTGCCATCTGGAGAACCACAAGAGCTGGAGAGTCCGGAGGGCTCAGAATGAGCAAAGGAGGAGCTGAACCTCGGAACATCAGGAAGTGAAACATCAGGAAGCCTGAAACATCAGGAAGTGGAACATCAAGGAGCCTGGACTGGGAACCTCGGAACATGAAGACATGGAACATCAGGGAACCACAGGAAGCAACGAAGACTCAGGAAGCAAGACGAGACATGGAGCTCCAACGAAGAACGAAGACCTGACTGAGTGCTGGAAGACGAGACTTCCAGAGGCAGGAAACTCCAATGCAAGGCACACAGGAGTGCAGGAGAAGCCCTTATATAGGACTGACACAGGAAACCAGGTGAAGAGGACTTCCAGTGGGGCCAGGAGGACCCCACCTATGCTGCCCCTTTAAGAAGGGGAGCACCCCCTAGCGCTCCCTCCCATCGCGATTGCAACATTTTGGTTCTGCTATGGGGGGCAAATTTCTCACTAGTTAAATATTGTACCAACTGGATTGATCTGATGGATTGGTTATCTTTTTTTCACTTGTTGGAATTCATTGCCAGATGATATGGTTAAGGGAGTTAGTGTAGCTGGGTTTAAAAAAATATTTTTGCCTGCTGTGCTTTTATGATTAAGGCATTTGAAATCCTTGGTTGATACACTAGTATGTAGATTAACTAAATGCTAGAGAAAGATTGCATTGTACAAATCAGCTCCTCTTGTTTTACCTTTCATCGATTTAAATGATAGAAATTCTTCAGTGATTTCAAATTTGCAGTTAATTCCTCTGATTGTATATGTAACACCCCCACCCCCACCCCCAAACCCACCCTGAGTATAATGTGCCCATCTACAGTGTAAGATATATATAGAGTCCTATTTTCCTTATTACAGTGTGCTCTCCTTACACAGTAGAAGATCCCAATATGCATTAAATCTTCCCACTTGCATAAAAAATTTTAAAGTTGCATGATAAGTTGCATTTCGATGACCCAGTTAGGTTCTAAATTTAAGCCTGCTATTCATTTTGAGTGCTGAAAATCAGTACTAAGCTCCTAATTGTTTTCCTCTTCCTAATTCCATCTGTCTAGCCATACACTTTTTATGCTCCTACATTTAGAGGCCTAGTGAAACTAGGAGTCGAAATGCAGGAACTCAGACCTAGTAAATTTTCAAAATGGCCACTTTAGGGGCCTAAGTTCCAAAGTTAATAACCTAAATCCTTTGAAAATCAGCCTCTTTAATCTCATTCTACAATTTACATAGGCAATCTTAATAAGAAAACATACATATATACTTTCACGTACAACTACCCTTACATAAACATTTAACCTCAAATTTTCCTATTAAGAACAAGATAATGTCGAGGGCTTAAATTAATCCAATACATATCAAAATAATGCAAATTAAGAAGGGATATCATTCTTATCTATCTCTTGCACCATTACAGATGGTATTTCCTGGCTTTCTATTGGGCTCGATTTATCTTTTAGAAAACAATCTAAATGATGTGGCTCAGTGAATATAAACTTTTTACTCTGGTAATTTATAAAACACTTCGAAGGATATTTTAAATAAAAGGTAGCACCAATTTCCAGGGTCTTACTTTTAAGCTCCAGAAACTTTCTCCTTCGAACCTGGGTGGTTCTAGAGACGTCTGGGAAAATAAACACCTTTTGGCCACAGAATTTAAGATCTTTATTCCTAAAAAACTTTTCTAATAACACATCTTTCTCTCTCTCTAAAGCAAATGACACAAAGAGCGCTGATCTTTTATTTATAATCTCTGTAGATTCTTCTAGGAAAGTGGAAATGCCTACAGAATTTTCCTCAACCGTACTAGTATCCTTATCGGGCCTTGGTGTGAAATAGTATATTTTAGAAATAGATGGAATATCCTTTTCACATTACAACAAAATCTCTTTCAAATATTTCACTAACATTTCTTTAGGTGACAACAACCTAGGAACATGAAAATTAACCAGTCTCAAATTTGTGATTCTAACTAAATTTTCCACATTTTCCAATTCAAGATGTAACAATTTAGTATCTCCAATAATCATGCTTTCTAAATTTTGAGCATTATTCACTTTTACAGACTAATCTTTCAATTCTGACTCCACCTCACTCACTCTTTTACCCTGATTTACTATGGATATTCTGTTCACATTTACTAAAGCTGAAAGAGAAGAGTTAACCTGGGTTAAGTTCGAGTCCAATTTTACCAGCACATTCCACAGGTCCCCAAGATTCACATTGGCAGGATCTACAGAGTTTATCTGAGAATTACCTATGTTATTCCGAGCATTAAGAAAAGTGGAAAGAAGGCAAAATGATTACCGGCATGGTTAAAAGGTGAGGTGAAAGAGGCTATTTTATCCAAAAGATCTTCATTCAAAAATTGGAAGAAGGATGCATCAGAAGAAAGTAGGATAATGCATAAGCATTGGCAAGTTAAATGTAAGACAAGCTAAGAAAAAAATTGAAAAGAAGTTGGTCATAGAGGCAAAAATTCACAATAACATTTTTTTTAAATATATCTGAAGCAGAAAGCCTGCAAGGGAGTTGGTTGGACCGTTGCATGATCAAAGGGTTAAAGGGGCAATTAGAGAAGATAAGGCTATCGCAGAAAGGGAAAACATTTTCTTTGCTTCAGTGTTTACCGAAGAAGATGTTGGAGAGATGCCCGTTCTAGAGAAGGTTTTCATGGATGATGATTCTGATCAATTGAACCAAATCATGGTGAACATGGAAGATGTGGTAGGCCTGATTGACAAACTGAAGAGTAGTAAATCACCAGGACCGGATGGTATACACCCCAGAGTTCTGAAGGAACTCCCTTGCAGGCTTTCTGCTTCAGAAATTTCAGAACTATTAGTAAATATTTGTAACCAATCATTGAATGTACCTGAGGATTGGAAGATGGCCAATGTAATCCTATATTTAAAAATGGATCCAGGGGTGATTCAGGAAACTATAGACCGGTGAGCCTGACTTCAGTGCTGGGAAAAATTGTGGAAACTGTTATAAAGAGTAAAATCTCAAAACATTTAGATAGACATAGTTTGATGGGACACAGCCAACATGGATTTACCCAAGGGAAGTCTTGCCTCACAAATCTCCTACATTTTTTCGAAGAGGTCAATAAACATGTGGACAAAGGTGAACTGATAGATGTGATATATTTGGATTTCCAGAAGGCATTTGAAAAAGTCCTGCATGAGAAACTTCTAAGAAGACTAAAAAGTTATGGGATAGGAGGCGATGTCCTTTTGTGGATTGCAAGTTGGTTGAAAGACAGGAAACAGAGAGTAAGTGTTATGATTCCTGCTTGCGGAGTTCCCCCGCGAGCAGGACTCTTACCTCCTGTGCTGTGTTCCCGATGCGGCCTGGAGGCCACTGACTTCAAAGCCGCTCTCCGTGGCCCGAATTGCCGCATTTCCAACCTTCTACGCGGCCAGGAGGCCGCTCCCAGCCCTGTTGTTCCTTGTGGTAGGGAGCCGTGAGTCAGCTCTGTCAGCGGCAGGGAGCCACAAGTTAGCTGGGGTCTTCACAAGGCAGGGAGGCCATCCCTGCCAGTGCCTGCTTCCATTCTGCTGCTTCTGCCTGCTCCTAAGTGCTGGCGCATGCCTCTTCACAACCTTTAAAGGGCCCGCAGCCGTATTTGCCCTGGGCCCCACCTGATGACGTCTTCCTGGGCGTCTTCCTTGTTAGCCCTATAAATGGGCTTCTCCAGCACTCCTGCCTTGCCTTGCATCAGAGTTCTTCACTCCCGCTCGTCTTCCAGTGCTCCGTCAGGTCTTCGTTCCTTGTTCTTCGTTGGAGCTCCATGTCCTGAGTCTTCGTTGCTTCCTGAGTCTTCGTGGTTTCCCGATTTTCCATGACTTCATGTTCCGAGGTCCCTAATCCAGGCTTCCGGATATTCCAGACTCCTGATGTTCCACTTCCTGATGTTCTACTTTCTGATGTTCCGAGGTTCCGTTCCTCCCTCATTTGTTCCAAGTCCTCTTGACCCTCCAGCTCTTTTGTTTCTCCAGATGACACCTTGTTGGGGTAAATCCGTCTTGTCTGTTCCTGTTCTCATCATTGGAGTTTCGTCTCAGCTGGATTCCTTTCCTGCGCTTGTCCTGCTGTCCGCATGGTCTGTGACCAGCCTCTCCAGGTTGTGTAGGGTATGCAGTGGGACAGGGTGGTCCGTGACCAGCCCTTTGTGTCTGCCCATGTTGGTGGGCTGTGTAGGGTGCCCTGAGAGACAGTGCCAATGTCTGAACCTTCCAAGTTCCTCTTCTCATCTAGAGTCTTCCAAGTTCCTCGTCTCGTCTAGACGCTTCTATGTCACAAGGCCTCCGTCTGCCCTCATCCTCAGTCCGGCCTGCTGCTTCTTGCCGATACCTAACGGCAGGTCCGAAAGGGCTGGGAACGGTCGGAGGACTGTTCAGTAACCAACATTTCGTTGTTGGCCTTCCAGAAGCATGCAGGTCCAGTAGAGGATCAGACCTTCAGCCTTCACCCATGCTTGGACACACTTCGCCTACTTCGGTGCTGCTCTGGATTCTTCTGGGGTCGTGCTGAGGCCCATGGGCACACAATCCCCTCAAGATGGGACCGCTCTCCTAGTGTTCCCAGAATAACAGAACAGTAAGATTAAATGGTCACTTTTCACACTAGAAAAAGGTAAATAGTGGTGTGCCTCATGGATCTGTACTTGGACCTGTGCTTTTTAATATATTTATAAATGATCTGGAAAGGGGTATGATGAGTGAGATGATCAAATTTGCAGATGACACAAAATTATGCAGAGTAGTTAAATCTCAAGCAGATTGTGATGAATTGCAGGAGGACCTTGTAAGATTGGAAGATTGGGCTTCCAAATGGCAGATGAAGTTTAATGTGGACAAGTGAAAAGTGATGCATATAGGGAAAAATCACCCTTGCTGTAGTTACACAATGTTAGGTTCTGTCTTAGGAGTTACCACCCAGGAAAAAGATCTAGGTGTCATAGTGGATAATACATTGAAATTGTTGACCCAGTGTGCTGTGGCAATAAAAAAAGCAAACAAAATGTTAGGAATTACTAGGAAGGGAATGGAAAATAAAACGGAGGATGTTATAATGCCTCTGTATTGCTCCATGTTGAGACCGTACCTTGAATACTGTGTGTCAGGTACATGTGACTTGGATTGGCCACTGTTAGAAACAGGATACTGGGCTTGATGGACCCTTAGTCTGACCCAGTATGGCATTTCTTATGTTCTATTGTGCCCCTGATCTTAGGCGTCTCTTTTCACTAGATCCATGGGATTAATTATGATCTAGTGAAAAAATTCAGCAGAACCAGGGGTCACGATTTGAAGCTCCAGGGAGGAAGACTCAGAATCAATGTCAGGAAGTATTTCTTCACGGAGAGGGTGGTGGATGCCTGGAATTCCCTTCTGGAGGAAGTGGTGAAGACCAGAACTGTGAACGACTTCAAAGTGGCATGGGATAAACACTGTGGATCCATAAAGTCTAGAGGTCGTGAATGAAGAGTGGGTGGCTCGCGGGAAGGACGGCTACTACCTGGAGATAATATTCTTATTCAATAAACATACACATGGTTAATGCGACTCCAACATTGCTCTAAGCTTCAACGGCAACAGGAAATGTGGAAAAAGGAGTTGCATTCACAAAAAAGTAACTTGCTTGTTACGGCGGTTACTACCCCAAACCAAATAAGCCTGATACTTCACCTTCAATGCATATCCAGCATAGCTCTCTGCTTCAATGGCAGGGGAGAAAGTCTGATACCTCACTTTCAATGCATGTCCAGCATAACTCTCTGCTTCAATGGCAGGGGAGAAAGACTGATGCTTCACTTTCAATGCATATCCAGTATAGCTCTCTGCTTTAATGGCAGGGGGAATGAAGAAAAGTGGATCTATATACAGACAACAACCAACAAGGACTGAATTACATAGTCTGGGTAAACAAGCATGGTTGTATCTTGCTTATTGCGGTGGTTACTACCCCTAACTAATTAAGCTAGATATTTCACTTAGATGCAGTTCTAACACTGCTCTCTACAGTAATGGTGGGGGTGGAAGGAAAATAGAACCAAAAGGTTACTAAGAGCCAAGAGTAACAGATAAGTATGAGAGAAAAAAAAAAGTGCAAAACTTGCTGGGCAGACTGGATGGGCCATTTGGTCGTCTTCTGCCATCATTTCTATGTTTCTATATTTGTTTTACTTTTTCATGATAATTGCTTTGAAGCTTCATGAGAAGATGGGTTTTTTCTTGAGAGCTGTGCCAACATGTTAGCATAGCGAAGTCCGGTATAGAAATATATATTAAATAAAAATAGCAAGATCTTGATATGTTATGTAATTGCTGATTTTGAGAGATCCTTGGAAGTGAATGAGCCGGAGGCCATTGGTGAGGAGAGACGAAAACACCTGTTGCTGGGGGACAAGGCAGTGCTTTCACTCCATGGAGTTGAGACTTTGGATCTTTTGTTCTCTTGATTGTGTTGGGGTCTGGGGAGTTAAGACTAGGGATGTGAATCGTGTCCTCGATCGTCTTAACGATCGATTTCGGCTGGGAGGGGGAGGGAATCGTATTGTTGCCGTTTGGGGGGGTAAAATATCGTGAAAAATCGTTAAAAATCGTTAAAAATCGAAAAATCGGCACATTAAAACCCCCTAAAACCCACCCCCGACCCTTTAAATTAAATCCCCCACCCTCCCGAACCCCCCCCCAAATAACTTAAATAACCTGCGGGTCCAGCGGCGGTCCGGAACGGGCTCCTGCTCCTGAATCTTGTCGTCTTCAGCCAGCGCCATTTTCCAAAATGGCGCCGAAAAATGGCGGCGCCATAGACGAAAAAGATTGGACGGCAGGAGGTCCTTCCGGACCCCGCTGGACCTTTTGGCAAGTCTTTTGGGGGTCAGGAGGCACCCCCACAAGCTGGCCAAAAGTTCCTGGAGGTCCAGCGGGGGTCAGGAGCGATTTCCCGCCGACCGAATCGTTTTCGTACGGAAAATGGCGCCGGCCATACGCGTATGGCCGGCGCCATTTTCCGTATGGAAAATGGCGCCGGCAGGAGATCGACTGCAGGAGGTCGTTCAGCGAGGCGCCGGAACCCTCGCTGAACGACCTCCTGCAGTCGATCTCCTGCCGCGCCATTTTCCGTACGAAAACGATTCGCGGCGGGAAATCGCTCCCTGACCCCCGCTGGACCTCCAGGAACTTTTGGCCAGCTTGTGGGGGGCCTCCTGACCCCCACGAGACTTGCCAAAGTCCAGCGGGGGTCCGGAAGGACCTCCTGCCGTCCAATCTTTTTCGTCTATGGCTGCCGCCATTTTTCGGCGCCATTTTGGAAAATGGCGCCGGCTGAAGACGACAAGATTCAGAAGCAGGAGCCCGTTCCGGACCGCCGCTGGACCCGCAGGTTATTTAAGTTATTTGGGGGGGGGGGGTTCGGGAGGGGGGGGGATTTAATTTAAGGGTCGGGGGTGGGTTTTAGGGGGTTTAGTGTGCCGGCTCACGATTCTAACGATTTATAACGATAAATCATTAGAATCTGTATTGTATTGTGTTCCATAACGGTTTAAGACGATATTAAAATTATCGGACGATAATTTTAATCGTCCTAAAACGATTCACATCCCTAGTTAAGACTATGAGAGTGTATGTATGGATGATCTTGTTCAGTATGTTATGATGAAACAGGTTTTATGTGTTTGGTGTGAATGTGGGGTGTGTTTAGTGTATGAGTTCAGCAGCACATCTACTGTCAATTTGCTATATATTGGTACTTGATACAGTGAATGGTCTTGGGATAAGATGGGGGAAACCCAGCAGGAGGGTTCCCTTATTACAGATGTTGGATTATTCTCTAGGTGTCTCTTCTTATCTTTTTACTTTAAGATTAAGTTAGTTATCTGTTCTCTTAGGGGCAGATTTTCAAAGGGGTGCACTTTGCGCGCGCCGACCCCGGATTTTAAAGGATACATGCGGCTACGCGCATATCTATTAAAATCCGGCATACTCTTGTTTGCGCCTGGTGCGCGAACAAAATTACGCGCGGGCGTACTTTTTAAAAATCTATCCCTTAGAAGTCACGTGATGCGGTGAGCCCGGTGGGTTGTGTAAACCGAGGCTCCGGGCGCTGACCCCCCAAAAGCTGACATTTTGAGCCTAAAAATAGAAAAAACTGAGCGAACGGGAGGGCAAACGGCTGCGGAAACGAGAGAGCTGAAGAAACTGCGGCGAGTGAGCGAGATGACGACAAAAAACGCCGGGAAAAGACAAGCTGAAGCTGGCGGGAGCGGAGACTAAGATGGCTGACCCTAGGTGTACCTCTGACAGTGCTGGCCTGGACGAGGAGGCGGTGGCGCGGCTGACGGCGGCGGTGGTCGCGGCGTTAGAACATAAATTCGATGGCCTCAACGAAAATTTTGCTGCAGTGAAAGAATCGCTGGGGGACATAGGCAGACGGATTGATATCGCCGAAGGTAGGATCTCAGCGCTGGAGGAGGACCAAAAAGCTGTCGCTGCCCGTGTGCAGGCCCTGGAGTCTTCGCTTAAAATGGCGGACACAAAACTGGAGGACCTTGAAAATAGGGCCCGCAGAAACAACTTAAAATTTCTGGGTATCTCCGAAGAAGTACAGGATGCAAACCTACAATCTTTTTTGGAGGGCTGGCTCCCAGAGGCTCTCCAAATACCAGCATTAACAGGCAGGCTGGACATAGAAAGGGCACACCGCCTAGGTCCCAGAAGGGAGACAGACAGGCGCCCCAGGCTCGTGATAGCACGCTTTCTGAACTGGGCTCAGCGAGCGGCCATACTGTCAGCATTCTGTAAAAACAAGGACCTCCGTTATAAAGAGCACAAAGTGGTAATCTTCCAGGACTATTCTGCAGGGGTGGCAGCGAAAAGGCGGCTCTTTTCTACGGTGTGCCCTGAACTGTATAATAAAAATATTAAGTTTGCTCTACAGTACCCAGCATGGCTTAAAATCTGGAGTAATGGCCAGAGTCATAACTTTGGAAGCCCGGAGAAAGCCGCTGAGCGGCTGAAGAATCTGCCTGCTAACCCATGACTCTGAGGTTACCGGCCATGAGCAGCCTGTACATGAAGACTCATGAGTTTCTTGCTTAATGAGAGTTACCTGCTTGACCTGGGGGCTCCAGTGGATGTGGTCCTGGGAGGCCTTTAAAGGGTAGTTCTCCAGTTAATCGTTTCGCATGTTGTGATAACACAAGGGGGGTTAGCGCCCGAGCGCATTAATTCGGACCTCCACGCCCGATTTTTCTGGGCGAGTACTGTGTTTAAGGTATATGTTGGGGGATTTGGGAGGGGGGGATATGGGGGGCAGGGGGGGTGGGGGGGGGTATGTTATGCAGCAGGGGAGGAAGGGAAGGAGGCAGAGCTCTTAGATGAGAATGGGGGAGTGGTTCAGGCTGGGAGACCACTTGCCCACACACAGGCGAATCGGGTAGAAGAATATGCTACTTGCCTAGAAACAGGATAGGTAAAGTCCGCTATGTGTCTGGGAATGAGGGAGGTATAAGTGCCCCTATCAAGAGGCAAAAAGTGCTGAGTGCCCTTCAGAGACAGAAGGTGGGGATTGCCGCCTTACAAGAAACGCACCTGTCGGCATCTGAAAGCTTAAAGGTCAAAAGGCAATGGGTAGGACAATGCTTTTCTACACCTGCCACGGGGCGCAAAGCAGGGGTAGCGACTTTAATCCATAAAAGCTTGCAATTTTCCGTCCACCAGCAACTGACAGATGAACAGGGTCGCTTTCTTATTTTGGTTGGGAAAATGCAAGGGAAGGAGACAACAATCTGCAATATATATGCCCCAAACTCCTATCAACACTCGTTCTTTCAGGGATTGGTTAGTAAGATACTGGCAGTGATGAAGGGTCCAGTCCTTGTTCTGGGGGATTTTAATTGCGTGAGCGATCCTGGCATGGACAGATCCCATCCTGCGCTGACCAGCCCCAGATATGAAGGCGAAAGGTATTTCTTATGTATTTTTTACTTCCGGGGGCCCGAAAGGGCACTCATGTGCGACCTTTTCCAAGTCTTTGAAAGGTATAAGGGATAACTCTGCCCTGATGGATATCCAGAATAAGTGGGTGAGGCATGCTGATTTATACCTCTCTTTAGAGGATGTGGCAACCATACTGAAACAGGAATTTCAAGTGTCTGAAAACGTCATTATTCAGGAAGTAGGGTTTAAAATAATACATTGCATGTACATCTCTCAATCCCGACTGCATGCTGCTAAATTGTGTGATACTGATATATGTATCAAATGCCAGAAGGCAAAGGGGACATATATGCACAGTCTCTGGGAATGTCCGGTAGTGGTTGTCTTTTGGGAGGAAGTTGTAGGGGTTTTTGGGAACAGTGTTAAAAATTCCGTTTCCAAAAACACCTAAGATATGTTTGCTTCGGTGCACGGATCGGGAATTGCAGTCATTGTCAGATACTGGTGGGCAGTTTGTGCAGAAAGCTCTGATCCTTGCAGTGCAAACCATCATGGCTAAGTGGATTGTAAAGGACAGGCCTACGGGCGAACAATGGCAGGCGCGCATGATCTCTTTACTGCAGGGCGAATTAATGACGGCGCAGACTAAGAAGCGGGAGGCACAGACGACATTTTTCTCCATTTGGCACAATTTCTGGTGGTCACTTCCACAGGAACAAAGGGACATAATTTTCAAGAATACAGACTATAAATATCGGAACTCTGCTGAAAACCAAGAGACAAAGAGTAGAAGGGGATGATTGATTCCTCTTGGTCTTTCCTTTCTCTGTTCAGGCTGCATACGATTTCAGGGGGGGAGGGGGGAAGTTTGATGATGTTGCGGGCCCGTTGGCATTTTGTATTTTGTATGTTCCATTTTGTACTCTGCGTTGACTGCTTACTGAGTGTTAGTGAGAACTATTTTAAAATACAATAAAGAAATATTAACAAAAAAAAATCTATGCCTTAGTGTAGATGGATTGCACTCACCTATTAAACGGAAAAAAATCTTGATAGAGCTTAGGAAAAATAATGCTGACAATACCGTTCTCCAAGAAATCCATCTAGAAGATCTTGAACATTCAAAATTAAAAAGAAAATGGATGGGTAAAGTTTTTTTTTTCTCTTCCTTTTCAAATCGTCAAAGGGGGTCACAATTTTAGTGCATAAAAGATTGATTTTCCAGCTCGATCATCAATATAAAGACCCGGCAGGGCAATTTATTATGGTGATGCGCTCTTTGGATGGGATCAAAGTACTCCTAGCAAATATTCCCACAGTTTTTTCATGAATATGATTACAAAATTGTTTTCTCAACAGGGATATATTGTTAGGATCCTGCCCGCGGCTGGACCCGCAGGCAGTCCCCTACCTTTCCAGTGAGGCCACCGCCAACGCTGTCTTCATGTGGCTCGGAGGCTGCTGCGTTCCTGGTGCCTTCGAGGTCCTAATGCCGCTGAAGTTCTTCTTAGCGGCTGGAAGCCGCCACCGGCAATGCTCCACTCTCGCGGCGGGCAGAGCCACTGCACTGAGCCTTCCCGCGGCAGGGAGCCACTGCTGGCCTGCTCTCCCTTGCGGCAGGAAGCTGCTGATGTCAAGCCTTCCTTTCGCGGCCTAGTGCCGCTTCTGCCTGCTCCTCTTTGTGGCATGGATGCCACCGACGCTGACGGTGGTCCTGCCCCTCTCTAGGCGCGCGGCTGCGCCTCTTCTCTTCTTTTAAAGGGCCAGCGACGGGAAAAGCCCCATGGCCCTCGCTGATTATGTTATCCATCTTTGCCCTGACCAGCCCTATAAAAGTGCCCTGCTTCAGTTCCTCAGCACCTTCGGATTTCGTTAGCACAGTGGTCTGTGGTCTTCATTCCAATCCAGGTCCTCGTGGTCTTCCTGTGCCTTGATGGATCTTCGTTCCATGTTCTTCGTGTTCCTGAACTTCTTCACCTTGGTGTTCCTGGTCTTGTCCCTCGTCGGACCTCCCTCGTCGCTTGTTTCATGTTCCTGATGTTCCAGATGTCCAGTTCTCCTGATGTCCTGATGTGTAGATGTGCCATGACCTGATGTTCTGTGTCCTGAGGTACCATGTTCCACATTCCTGATGTCCGATGTTCGTGTCCTGACTCCGTCTGTCTCATCTTCAGCTCTTCGTCCAATTCCCAGGTCCCTCGTCTGTTCACCTTTCCTGGCGTGCCACTGTCGTGGTCCATGACCAGCTCATAGGGGGCTGTGTAGGGTGCCTCGTGGTACAAGGCCTTCTTCTGGTCAGCAGCACAAACCTCCGGAAGACTCCTGTTTTAATGTCTAGCTCCTGAGTATCCTGAGTCTTGAATCCTGAGTCTTGAATCCTGTCCTGGTCTTCGGAGTTCCTTGTGCCTGCTTCCATCCATGCCTAAGACTCTCCCAGAACCTGCTCCGTTTCAGCGTGGTCCGCAACCAGCCACAGGTGGCTGTGTAGGGCGTGCCTGGTGCAGGCCTATCTTGAATCTTCATCATGTCCTGGCTTCGCCTTCGACTTGGTCCGTGACCGGCCATGGGCGGCTGTGTAGGGCACGCTGCGATGCAGCACTCACTTAGTACTTTTTCCTGAAACCTGAATCCTTGTCTGAGTCTTCTGAGCTACCTGAATTCTTGTCTGAGTCTTCTGAGCAACCTGAATCCTAGTCTGAGTCCTCCGATTATCCTGAGTCCTTGTCTGAGTCCTCCGAGTATCTTGAGTCAGCCAAGTCCTTGTCTGAGTCTTCTGAATATCCTAGTCTACGTCTGAGACCTCCGAGTATCCTGAGTCTTCATTTGAGTCTTCGTCTGAGTCTACCCTCAGCCTCCATCTGGCCTCTTGCACTCGTCGTTCCCAAGCGGCGGGTTCGGAAGGGCTATCGAGTGGCCGGAGGGCTACTCTTGAGACCAGCATTGCATTGCTAGGTTTTATTGATGCATGTAGGTCCAGTGGAGGGCTGAGCCTGCCTTGTTCCTGTTTTAGGCGTTCCTTGCCTTTTCTTCAGTCCAGCCTAGTTCCTGCTCTGCCCATGCTCGTACTTGCTCACCTCTCGTGGTGTGTCTTGGGGCTCCTCCCTGAGCCGTGCCGTGATCCAAGGGCTCACAATCCCTCTTGAGAAGTGACCATGCCTCCGCAACTCGCAGCATATTCCTTTGATTGGGGGTGATTTAAATATTACTGACAGTCCTTTGCTGGATTGTTTACCTTCTAAGCACAAAAAAAGATCAAGCAGATATTGGAGTTGGGTTCTTGTGTCAAGAACTACGGTTAATAGATACATGGCGTCTTTTACACTTACATGACAAGGAGTACATGTTTTATGCACATGTACATAAGATATATGATACATGGCGTCTTTTACACTTACATGACAAGGAGTACATGTTTTATGCACATGTACATAAGATATATGATACATGGCGTCTTTTACACTTACATGACGAGGAGTACATGTTTTATGCACATGTACATAAGATATATGATACATGGCGTCTTTTACACTTACATAACGAGGAGTACATGTTTTATGCACATGGACATAAGAGATATTCTCGCATCGACTATCTATTGTTATCAGAATTATGGTTTGGCAAGATACAAAACTGGGTAATTCTTGAGGTCTCTTTCTCAGACCATGCTATGCTTAAGTTACACCTAGTATTAGCTATTTATTTAATTTATTTATTTAAAATCTTTTCTATACCGTCGTTTAGCTAGATACTGTCACAACAGTTTACAATAAGGCACATTAAATTACTGTTGCTAAATGTATTACGTTATATCAACTAAACAGGTGCCATCAAGTTACATAGTTTCATAATAAATATTAATTGGTGGGTGTGATAAATCATGTCCAATCTTATCTGTATCAGCTAAAAGGAAAGGGAAGCCTCCAAGCTGGAGAATATCAGTGTCACATTATCTTGATCAGGATTTTGTTACATTTTTTAAGACAGCAATGGGAAGATTATGTGTAATTTAATTATGATGGAGACCTTAGTGACCTTACCTTTTGGAATGCTAGAAAAGCAGTAATGAGAAGTCATGGTATTGCCTACCAGGCTAAGCTGCGGTGAATTTACTCTGCTAGGATCTTGGCCCTTTCCAAAAGATTACTCCAACTCAGATGATCTGCCCCTCATATACAACAGCAAATTATGGATGCCCAAAAGAATTACATGAGCTCTTAACTCACAAGGCTAAGCAAAACATTCATTATTTTCAATATAGTCTCTTTCAATGGAGTAATAAATCTGGAAGTTCCTTGCAAATCTAAATAGAAATGCTAAATCGAAAAAAATAATCAGATACTTCTAGAAAAGTGTTATGCGTTGTATCACTTCTTCTATATTAGAGGCATTTTAGCACTTCTTTCAAAAATTGTATACAAGTGAGGGTTTTTCTGAGGAGGAATGGGAGATGTTTTTCCAGGAACTTCCTCTCCCTCGATTAATTGGCGAGGATAGAGCTGCTTTAGAGGAACCTATCACAGAAGAAGAAATTAAGAGAGTTATTAATAAATTACATTTGGGGAAATCACCTGGTCTGGATGGATTTGGTGGAGAATTTTATAAAATCTTGGACAGACTTGTAAAACCCCTGAAGGATATGTTCTTTGCGGCTAGAGAAACAGGTTATTTTGAAGTAGGCCATAAACTTGCTACGGTAGTACTATTGCCTAAACCAGGGAAAGATATTTTATATCCTGAATCTTATCGACCAATATCCTTACTGAATCTGCATATCAAGATTTTAGCAGCTATCCTTGCTAATCGACTAAATCGTTGTATCTAATCTTTAAGAACATAAGAACATAAGAAATTGCCATGCTGCGTCAGACCAAGGGTTCATCAAGCCCAGCATCCTGTTTCCAACAGAGGCCAAACCAGGCCACAAGAACCTGGCAAGTACTCAAAAACTAAGAAGATCCCATGCTACTGATGTAATTACTAGCAGTGGCTATTCCCTAAGTAAATTTGATTAATAGCTGTTAATGGACTTCTCCTCCAAGAACTTATCCAAACCTTTTTTGAACCCACCTACACTAACTGCACTAATCACATCCTCTGGCAACGAATTCCAGAGCTTTATTGTGCATTGAGTGAAAAAGAATTTTCTCCGATTAGTCTTAAATGTGTTACTTGCTAACTTCATGGAATGCCCCCTCGTCCTTCTATTATTTGAAAGTGTAAATAACCGAGTCACATCTACTCGTTCAAGACCTCTCATGATCTTAAAGACCTCTATCATATCCCCCCTCAGCCGTCTCTTATCCAAGCTGAACAGCCCTAACCTCTTCAGCCTTTCCTCATAGGGGAGCTGTTCCATTCCCTTTATCATTTTGGTCGCCCTTCTCTGTACCTTCTCCATCGTAATTATATCTTTTTTGAGATGCGGCGACCAGAATTGTACACAGTATTCAAGGTGCGGTCTCACCATGGAGCGATACAGAGGCATTATGACATTTTCCGTTTTATTCACCATTCCCTTCCTAATAATTCCCAACATTCTGTTTGCTTTTTTGACTGCCGCAGCACACTGAGCCGACGATTTCAATGTGTTATCCACTATGACGCCTAGATCTCTTTCCTGGGTGGTAGCACCTAATATGGAACCTAACATTGTGTAACTATAGCATGGGTTATTTTTCCCTATATGCAGCACCTTGCACTTGTCCACATCAAACTGGCTTTATTTTAGGAAGGCATTCTTCAGCTAACCTCTTAAAGGCCTTAATGGTTCTCTATTCCAGTAACATTCTTATAAGCTTGGATGCAGAAAAGGCCTTTGACCTTTTCTTTGATGGTCTTTTATGAGGTGGATATTGAGTTGCTGTAACCTCGGGGATGAGTTCTTACATTGGATCCAACTTTTATATGCACAACTTTTTGTGCTCAATAACTCAATCTCTGATGCTTTCTCATCAGGCAGGGGGACTCGCCAGGGGTGCCCGTTATCTCCTCTGCTATATGTTTTGGTGTTAGAAACCCTGGCTATTAAATTGTGATCCCTGCATGGTTTTCAAGGAGTAGCTGTCAAACGCAAACAGGTTAAGCGCAGCCTTTTTACGGATGACGTGTTATTCCTTATTAGTGATCCAAAATCTAGCTTATCTGCAATTATTTATACCATACGGTTATTTGGATTAATAATAGTATATCTGAGCCCTTCCCTTTACATCTCACTTTACCAACTAGATGGATGGAAACCTTTCCTTTCAAATGGTCCTTGGACAGGCTTCGATATTTGGGCATTTGGCTTGCTTTCACTATTCAGGATCTTTACAGCTACAAATTTCTGAGAATTTACGTAAAATCAAGGATCTTCTCTGTAAATGGGTGACATTTCTATTGAATTTGCTAGGACGATGTGCAATTATAAGAATGGTTATTCTTTCAAAAATTTGGTATGATATATTAATGCTGCCTGTTTGGATAAAAAGCAAAGCCATAAACAGTTTTAGAGCTATGCTTCATTTCTTTCTTTGGCGAGGGAAGCCGGCACACAGAAAACTAGATCCTTTAACCTGTGATAAGGCTGTAGGTGGATTGGCTGTGCCCTGTTTGCATCTCTATAATATAGCAAGCCTTATGAGATATATGCAGG
The DNA here is from genome assembly GCF_901001135.1 of Rhinatrema bivittatum. NCBI lineage: Eukaryota > Metazoa > Chordata > Amphibia > Gymnophiona > Rhinatrematidae > Rhinatrema > Rhinatrema bivittatum. The sequence goes on along the minus strand of NC_042620.1, from coordinate 2,525,962 downwards.
ATTGGGTGTTTTTATGAAATAAATATGATATGATTTCCAGCTTGTTGCAAGCTTCCAAGTTCTCTTCCCTGTTGATTGTAACTTTGACTCATTCCTACTTACTGTTTATCTTTCGTTTACTTGAATAGTTACCCCAGTTTTTTATTCTTGTTAATTGTAAACCGATCCGATATGGTTATTTACTATGAAGGTCGGTATATAAAACTGTTAAATAAATAAATAAATAAATAAATGATTGTGAAGGTCTGCTACAAGAGTGGTTTCGGCCATGTAGTATTATCAGTGTTTTGCACAGACCCAGGGCAGTGCAGCGTTCCTTACAGGTCTCTGGATTTTGGATTATAGCCTTTTGGAGGGCTTGGGAGACAGTGGAGAAAAAATACCCACCGATTTTGTACTATAGCCCTTTTTTTTGTTTTTCACGGCTAATGATGCCTTCCTGGTTGATTTAAATAGTGCTCTTTTTAACTCTTGGATGCAGAAGGGGTTTTACTGTCTGGGCCAGCAGAGTTGGGAATTTTATGCTCATTTCAATGGCTACAGAATGAATGGCCCCTTTCTGGGCGACAATTTTTTGCTTAGCTAGAGCTAAGACATTATTGGGCTGATTTAAAAAAAAAAAATGGGGGTTACGCGCGCGGCCGGGCCTTGCACGCATTTTAAAAGAGGCCCGGCCGCGCGGGTTACCCCTGTTACGCGCACAAGAGCCAGGCCTCTATGAAGGGGCGGTCCCTGGGCTGGGGGGCCGGGACAGCAGCATTCATCGCCGTCCCGGAGCCTCGAACGCCGGCCGGCTGCTGGCACGCGCAAGTTACTTCAGGTCGGGCCCTGAAGTAACTTGTCGAAGAAAAGATAAAACAACAAAAAAAAAGCCGATTTAGAGGGTGGGGAGGAGAGGGGAAGGGAGGTTAGGGTAGGGGGGAGGGAACTGGGGGCGCTCCGATCTCGTCGCCGCGCGACTTTGCATGTTTTTACACCCCCCCCTTGCAGGCGCCGCCCGCACATATGCGTGCGGATTATAAAATCCAGCGCGTATGTGCGGGCGGCCCACGTGTTTTATAACATGCGTGTGCGCTGGTGCACGTATGTAATGAAAGCGGGGCGTCCACGTGCACCTTTTACAATCCACCCTTTTGTGCTTAGTATCTGTAAGGGGACTGTGGGGTAAATGATCTTTTCTGAGGATGAAGAAACTTTTCCAGAAACCGTTCCCAAATTTAACAGAGTTGGAATTTGGATGATGCTCCTTAAAAAGCAAATAAGCACCGTGGAACGCTGGAGTGCGCATTTTGGATATCTAAGTGTTAGTGGCCTTACTGCTGCATGTGTTGCAATTTATAGACTCTTACTTCCAGTTAACTTCCGTGAAATTCAGTATAAGATAACGCATCGTATTTATATCACCAGAACCAGAGGACTTCCTGTCCATGTACAGGGTTTGGATATTTGTCTGAAACGCAAGCACTGCCCTTGCTCTTTGTGCCATCTGTTTGCACAATGTGCCAGGTTACAAACCTTTTGGAAACCTGTTATGACTCTAGTTGAAATCCTACTTGATGCTTTTCTAGCTGCTATATTTACGTTTCTTGGATAGGAGAGTTAGGTTGCCAGCGGGGGGCTGAGGTTTATTGCAGAGTCTATCAGACTGGTATTGGGAGGCTGAAGATGCTGCACCAGGCTGCCATGGAGAGCGTTGTTCACTTTCAGACTGAGGGGTTATTTTTGTTTGTGGAGGGTGGATAATACCTGATGCTGCATGCCATGGGTTGGTGACGTGCTGAACTGTTTTTGGGCTTTTTTTGCTGCTTCATTGTGTGTGGCATGGATGGTAGGGTGCAATGATGTGTGTGAGCATGCAGGGCGTTTGGGGCAACCTTAAAAGGTGCAAACTGGAAATGGGTGCACAGAAGCTCAGATGAATCTGGGATCTTATTGTACAGATCCTTCTCATTTATTATACTGTGTCTAATGTTGATGCTGGTCTGGCTGTTTCACCTTAATAAAAAGGAATGGAAAAAAAACACAAAGAACTGACCGGGTTAGTCTGAGTCCCACACAAAATCCATCTTCCCTCCCTGTCTCCCTGCCTGCAGGGGATCTCCCGACAGGGACAGGAGGGAAGAGACGGGGATGCTCCAGCCAGCCCTCTATACTTTCTTGCACAGTTTGGAGGCAGGGGATCCCTCAGGTACTTCTCATTTTTTTTTCTTTTTTTGTCAACCAGGCTGCAGGCTGGACAGAGGAGACTTAAAAAAAACCTATCGGGTAGATTTTCAACCACCAGCGTGTGTAAAATCAGGGCTTTACGTGCCCCAAACCAGTTTCTGAAGGGGCCCGGCCATGCACATAAAGCCTGGTATGCGCACAAGTGCCGGGCTTCTTCGAAGGGGCTGGCTGGAGGGCCGGGATAGCGCTAGTGTTTGTTGTCCCGGAGACTCGTGCATGGTAGCAAATCGGCGTGTCCATGTGTGTGCACCGGGAAGCGCGCGCGGAAAGTGGAAAAGCTACCCCTGTGTGCTGGTGAGAGGGAGGGAGAGGGCGTGATCCTGGCTTGGTGCTAATGCCTAAAACCACCACTTGGTGCTAATGCCTAAAACCACCACTTGGTGCTAATGCCTAAAACCACCTGGCTTGGTGCCTGCCTAAAACCAAGCCGCTGCTAGTTGGCTTGGTTTTAGGCAGGCAGAGTGGAGCAGACCAAATGTTAGCCGGTTAAATTGAGGGGAATATTCAGCTGAAGACCTAGCCGGTTAGGTTCAGCTGAATATTCGTCTAATGATAACTGACTAAAATTAGCCGCTTATTTTACCCACTCAGCAGGTCTTTGAATATCTGTGCTAAGAAATGACAATTAAAAAATAAATTGTGACTTTTATTAAACTGCTTAAGTGGCTTAAGATGAACCCCCAATGCAGACTCTGCAAGAATGGAACAGTCCCTGTGAGATCTCTCGTTACCTACACTTGTGTTTGTGCTTTGAAATGGTGCAATATCTCTTTTCACAGATGGAGAACAATTTAAAATAGAGATGTGAATCGTGTCCTCGATCGTCTTAACGATCGATTTCGGCTGGGAGGGGGAGGGAATCGTATTGTTGCCGTTTGGGTTTTAAAAATATCGTGAAAAATCGTTAAAATCGTGAGCCAACCCCCTAAAACCCACCCCCGACCCTTTAAATTAAATCCTCCACCCTCCCGAACCCCCCCCCAAATGCTTTAAATTACCTGGGGATCCAGCGGTAGTCCAGAACGGCGGCGGTCTGGAACGGCCCCCTCAATTGAATCCTTTTGTCTTCAGCCGGCGCCATTTTGCAAAATGGCCGCCGCAAAATGGCGGCGGCCATAGACAAAAACGATTCGACGCAGGAGGTCGTTCCGGACCCCCGCTGGACTTTTGGCAAGTCTTGTGGGGGTCAGGAGGTCGTTCAGCGGCGGACCCCCGCTGAACGACCTCCTGCAGTCGATTTCCTGCCGGCGCCATTTTCCGTACGGAAAACGATTCGCGGCAAGAAATCGCTTCCTGAACCCCGCTGGACTCCCAGAAACTTTTGGCCAGCTTGGGGGGGCCTCCTGACCCCCACAAGACTTGCCAAAAGTCCAGCGGGGGTCCGGAACGACCTCCTGCGTCGAATCGTTTTTGTCTATGGCCGCCGCCATTTTGCGGTGGCCATTTTGCAAAATGGCGCCGGCTGAAGACAAAAGGATTCAATTGAGGGGGCCGTTCCGGACCGCCGCTGTTCTGGACCACCGCTGGATCCCCAGGTAATTTAAAGCATTTGGGGGGGGTTCGGGAGGGTGGGGGATTTAATTTAAAGGGTCGAGGGTGGGTTTTAGGGGGTTTTAGTGTGCCGGTTTTCCTGCCCTCCCCCTTCCCCCGATTTATGATTTTTTAACGATAAATCGGGGGAATTGGTATTGTATCGTGGCCCTAACGATTTTTGACGATTTAAAATATATCGGACGATATTTTAAATCGTCAAAAAACGATTCACATCCCTAATTTAAAATGCCGGTGAAGAACTCTGTGCTCTGCTGAAAGGAAGAACTTGTTTGTAGTTTGTTAAATTTAGTACCTTGATTCAATACAGTATCAACTTTGTTCCACTATCTAAATTTTGCTGTAATGCCATCTACTGACTCTAAATGAAGACAACTCTTCTCTTGTTTCAGGATCTCACGCTTCTCAACAATGGCCTCCAGGCTCCTCTCCAGTGAGCCTAAGATAGTTATCATTGGAGCTGGCTTTGCTGGGTTAGCAGCTGCCTCCACATTACTTAAACAAGGGCTGAAGAATGTGCTGGTCTTGGAGGCAATGGATAGAGTGGGTGGCCGGGTTCAAACGGTAAGACCTTTTGGGACTAATGTCATTGAAATGGGGGCCACCTGGATCCATGGCCAAAAGGACAATCCGCTTTATGAGCTGGCCAGAGAGGAAGAGCTTCTGGCAGAGGAGGGTATCCATGTTGCCTCTTGTCTCCCTGGTGTTGTGACCCCCCAGGATTACTTCTTCACGGAGCATAGCAAGTTGCTCTCCTCCAATAGAGTGGAGAAGATCACCGGTTTTTTTGGAAATATAATGTCCAAAATTTTCAGCCAGGACTTCAAGTCTGATTGCAGCTCCTGGTCTTTAGGGGACTATTTGGACCAGGAATTTGAAGCTTCTGGCCTTTCAGATATGGAAGATGCAGGAATTGTCTTTGAGTGGTGTAAGAGGGCAGAATGTACTGATGAAGCCTGTAACTCCATATACGAGTTTTCCTTGAACCAGCTGGGATTGTACACCCCACTGGAAGGGCCATTTTTCAACTGTCTAGGAGTAAGAGGCTACCAAGCTATCCTAGATGTCCTCCTCAGGTACCTTCCAGTCAGTGTTCTCAGATGCAAAAAACCAGTTAAATGTATCCACTGGACAGATTCTCCTGGGAATACTATTAAAAGCAAATCGCATCCTGTGAGGATTATATGTGAAGATGGAGAACAATTTCTGGCTGATCACGTCATCATAACAGTATCCCTAGGATGTCTGAAGGAGAGAGCTCTAAGCATGTTTGAACCACCTCTGCCTCAGGAGAAGCTGGAAGCCATTGTAAAGCTGGGTTTTGGGACTGTTAGCAAGATATTCTTAGAGTTTGAAGAGCGTTTCTGGCCCGAGGACTGTGTTGGAATTCAGTTGTTGTGGGACAAGGGGCCCGAGAACAAAGATGTCTACAATGTTTCCAAACAAAATGAGGGCTGGAAGAAGGAATGGTTCAAGAAAATTGGAGGCTTTGACATGGTGGCTCATCATGACAATGTTCTATGTGGGTGGATCACTGGACGGGCTGCAGAATTCATGGAGACACTGCCAGAGGAAGAGGTTGGCGAAGTCTGTGTGAGGTAAGCACTTAGAACCTATTGGACATGCCATGCACCTTAGTCCTTGTAGCAGAGAGGGGAGGTTACTAAGGACCCAGGTTCCAGTCCCACTGCAATCAAGAGAACTGTTTAAAAAGTGAGGGCCACATTCCATGCCATTTGTCTGGCTAACTTCAGACTTACCATCACCCAACAACAGAGGTAAATAAAGTTACATCATATAACCTCATCATACATTTTTATTACATTTATTTTATTTATTTTTAATTTTTATAGACCGAAGTTCTTGTAGGAACTACAAATCAATCCGGTTTACATACAACTTTTAAATGCCCAAAAAGAGTAGTGGGCTTTACATAGAACAGTTGAACAATAAAACAGGTGACAATAGAACTAACAATAATTATGGAACAAATAGAATAGATAACCAATTAAACATAGTAATGTAGTAATAAATATTATATAGAAAAAAATATAAAAGAGATAGAGTAAATGGAGTGTGAGTACAGTATAAATACAAAAGATGAAAGAGCTCAAAAATTAAGGTACAGTTGAAAAAAATCGTAATAGGAAATAATCGAGGCTGCGCCGAGCCCATCTTGGGCTCGGCGCAGCCTCGGAGGGATCAGTGAAAGCCATCGGGGCTCCCTTAGGGCTCGGCGCGCGCAAGGTGCACAAGTCTGCACCCCCTTGCGCGCGCCAACCCCGGATTTTATAACATGCACTTGGTTGCAGCGCATGTTATAAAAATCGGGCATAGATTTGTGCGCGCCGGGCTGCGCGCAGAAATCTACGCCGGCGCCTAAGTTTTAAAATCTGGCCCAAAGTGCATATCTCAGATAACAAAGTCTAGAAAAGTTACATCAAGACTAATATCATCATAAGGTGCCCAATATTCACTGCAACCTTTCCAAAAATTAAGGGTATCTAAATCAACAAATCACGCACAATGTCATTCATCCATCAGTCATACCCACACATTCACAGCCATCATAAAACACACATATAAAATTCCCCTATAAATCACCCCCAATGCTGATCAATTTAACCCAAATTTTACCAAAGAATTTACCCAACTTTCTCAATTATCCCAATCTTCCTAACAGTTTTTTAACTTTTCTAGAGTTTGTTATTTGAGATATGTACTTTATGTCTAGTATGTGATTGTTTTAAAGCTTTGTATATATTTTTTTATAAATGTAAGAAATCTATGTAATAAAAATGTATAATGAGGTTATATGATGAAACTTTATTTACCTCTGTTGTTGGGTAATGTATTTATATACATTTAGAGGGTCAGATATACTTTCCGTATTTTCACCTGATTAAGTTCAGAGATTTGAAAATCTCACTGCACTGCACTGACCCTGAGATAGCTGAATAACTGTTAATCCAGTTAAGTTACCCAGTCAGTTTGGAGGTGTTCTAGGGCAGAGTAAGACCTAGATTCATCAGTTTGCTATAAATTTCACATGAATAGCACCCGCAGTAAAAGAAAAGGGGTGTGGTTAGGGAAATTTTTGAGAGAGAGAGAGAGAGATACTCTTTATAAGGCTCTCATATTAGTCAACTTTTTATAGCACTGTAGGAGGGTCAACTAGTAACTCGAGGTGAGGTTTTGGGAGGCAGTTTTACATGCACAGTCAGAGGTAGGGACAGCACAGTACACATCAGTGAAGATTTGATGTGATTTGGAGTGAGGAAAGGAACACAAAGATGAGATTTCTATACTGTACTCTTGATATCAGCTAGGTAGAGAGGGCATCAAACTAGGTTAAGAGTACAAGGTACAGATCTCATCTTTGTGTAACTTTCCTCATTCCAAATCACATCAGATGTTCACCGATGTGTACTGTGCTGTTTGTACCTCTGACTCTACATGTAAAACTGCCCCCAAACCCTAGACAACCACCAAAACCTTACCTCGAGTTACTAGTTAACCCTCCTACAGAGGTATAAATAGCTGACTGGTATGTGTGCCACCCCAGAGGCGCTCTCTCTCTCTCTTTCTCTCTCTGCCTCCCCCTCCCTCTCCCTCTCCTCAAAACAGGATTTGTGATATTTTTCACAGAGCAAAACAGGGTTATAACATGCGTTGTTATCACACGCAACATTTTCATAAACTCCTCGCTTTTGACTAAAATTTAAAAATTTGCATACGCATCTCGCAATGCATTATTTATCACTGACATTAGGGCCCTGACACAATTTGATGAATGACCCTGTAAGTTAGCTAAATAAACACAGATTTTCAGTGTTATCTGGCTAACATAGATAACTTGAGAACTACGCTAAAGTTAGCCAGATACACTTATCTAAGTTATTACTAAACAAACCCACCTTACAGAAACTGTAACATTTACAAATACTGAGGTCCATATTCAGATGCTGGACAGTTAGCAAAGATAGCCAGATACACTTATCTAAGTTATTATTTATTTATTTATTTATTTGACATTTTTCTATACCGAACTTCATGACAAGATTCATATCAGACTGGTTTACATGGAACTTAGGGACTAACTAAACATAACCAAATAACAGGAAGGCCGAAGCGCAGTTACATATATCAGGAAGATAGAACTTGGGGGCTAGAGTAGCCTGGGAATAAAAGGAGAGCAAAAAACTAGATGAGAACTTATGTCTGTATGCCTATATATGCCAGATACACTTATCTAAGTTATTACTAAACAAACCCACCTTACAGAAACTGTAGATAAGAGAAAAAAACATTGTCCACTGGAGGAAGACAGGAAACAGAGAGTAGGATTAAATGGACAATGTTCTCAGTGGAAGGGAGTGGACAGTGGAGTGCCTCAGGGATCTGTATTGGGACCCTTACTTTTCAATATATTTATAAATGATCTGGAAAGAAATACGACGAGTGAGATAATCAAATTTGCAGATGATACAAAATTATTCAGATATTGTGATAAATTGCAGGAAGACCTTGTGAGGCTGGAAAATTGGGCATCCAAATGGCAGATGAAATTTAATGTGGATAAGTGCAAGGTGATGCATATAGGGAAAAATAACCCATGCTATAATTACACAATGTTGGGTTCCATATTAGGTGCTACAACCCAAGAAAGAGATCTAGGCGTCATAGTGGATAACACATTGAAATCGTCAGCTCAGTGTGCTGCGGCAGTCAAAAAAGCAAACATAATGTTGGGAATTATTAGAAAGGGAATGGTGAATAAAATGGAAAATGTCATAATGCCATACTGGGTCAGACCAAGGGTCCATCAAGCCCAGCATCCTGTTTCCAACAGTGGCCAATCCAGGCCATAAGAACCTGGCAATTACCCAAAAACTAAGTCTACTCCATGTAACCATTGCTAATGGCAGTGGCTATTCTCTAAGGGGTAGATTTTCTAAATTTGCGCGATCACGTACTTTTGTTCGCGAACAAAAGTACGCTGGATTTTATAAGATACGCGCGTAGCCGCGCGTATCTTATAAAATCCGGGGTCGGCGCGCCCAAGGGGGTGCACATTTGTGCAACCTGCGCGCGCGCTGCCTTCGCCCCCCCCCCACCTTCCCCTCCCTTCCCCTACCTAACCCACATCCCCGGCCCTATCTAAACCCTCCCCTTACCTTTCTTTCATGATTTACGCCTGCTAAACGCAGATGTAAATCTACGCGCGCCAGCGGGCTGCTGGCGCTCCATCACCCGACCCGGGGGCTGGTCCGGAGGCCTCGACCATGCCCCGTGCCGGCACCACGCCCCCAGGCCTGCCCCCACAACGCCGCGTCATTTTAGACGCCCCCGACACGCCCCTTTTAGAAAGCCCCGGGACTTACGCGCATCCCGGGGCTCTGCGCGCGCCGGCGGCCTATGCAAAATAGGTGCGCCAGCGCGCGTAAATCCAGCCGGATTTACGCGCACAGGGCATTTAAAATCCGCCCCTAAGTGAACTTAATAGCAGGTAATGGACTTCTCCTCTAAGAACTTATCCAATCCTTTTTTAAACACAGCTACACTAACTGCACTAACCACATCCTCTGGCAACAAATTCCAGAGTTTAATTGTGCGTTGAGTAAAAAAGAACTTTCTCCGATTAGTTTTAAATGTGCCCCATGCTAACTTCATGGAGTGCCCCCTAGTCTTTCTACTATCCGAAAGAGTAAATAACCGATTCACATCTACCCGTTCTAGACCTCTCATGATTTTAAACACCTCTATCATATCCCCCCTCAGTCGTCTCTTCTCCAAGCTGAAAAGTCCTAACCTCTTCAGCCCATCCTCATAGGGGAGCTGTTCCATTCCCCTTATCGCCAAAGAGGTAAGGAGGGCAGAGTGGAGATGTCGGGAAGCGACAGTCCTTCAAAGGATGGTCTCCTCTTCGGGTACCAGGTTTAGGTTTAGAAGGATGCGTGAGATGAAATTGATGAACCATCTCTTTATCAAGGATGTTAGCCTGAGGCTCCCAAGAGTTTTCTTCGGGGCCGAAACCTTCCCAAGAAAGAAGGTATTCAAATGTTTTGCCTCATCTTCGGACATCAACAATCTCTTCAACCTTGAATTCTAGGTTGTCCTCTGCGTTGATAACAGGTGGTTCCTGAGTTTTGGAAGAGAATTCACTGAGAATGAGCGATTTCAAGAGTGAAACGTGAAAAGCGTTGTGGGTGTTGACTGTAAGTGATGTTGCCAAGATGTCAGAGGATTGGAAATGGTCCAATGTAGTGAGGAGCGAACTGAGTGGAGGGTAACTTCAGTCTGAGATGTTTGGTAGATAACCAGACTTTATCTCCAGGTTTGAAGACAGGCGCTTGAGAATGTGAGCTTCGTAGAACGTCTTAGCGCCATCACTCGCTTTGTTTAGCATGTCTTTCATCTGAGTCCACAGGTTATGGATTTCAGCAGTAGCTTGAGCTGTTGGGGACGTCACTGAGAGCTTCAGTGGAAGTGGAGGCATTGGAGAGTGTCCATATACCACTTCAAAAGGTGTTGATCCAGTTGATGTTGCTGGATGAGAGTTGATGGCGAATTCAGCCCATGGTAACAGTTCGGCCCAGTTATTCTGATGGGAACTGACGTAGGCACGAATGAACTGTTTTAAAGTTCTGTTCATCCGTTCTGTTTGGCCATTTGATTATGGATGATAGGCTGAAGTGTAGTCTAGAGAGATGTCGAATAACTTGCACAAGGCCCTACAGAATCTTGCCGTGAATTGAGATCCTCGGTCTGAGACAATGTGTCTTGGTAGGCTGTGAAGGCGAAATATGTGCGATATGAAGAGCTTCGCAAGCTCCAAGGCTGAAGGTAAGCCAGGCAGTGCCACGAAATGGGCCATCTTGCTGAAGCGATCGACTGTTACCCAGATGGTATTCATTCCTCTGGAAGGGGGTAAATCGACTACAAAATCAGTAGCGATGTGTGACCAGGGCTGCTCCAGTACTGGCAGTGGTTGCAGCAAACCCCATGGTTGGCCAGAAGCTGGTTTGTTCTTGGCACAGTTGGTACAGGATGCCACATAGGATAGGGTATCCTTCTTGATCGTAGGCCACCAATATAACTTCTGGATCTTGAGCAGGGTACAGCTTTGGCCAGGATGGCCAGCCAGCTTGGAATCGTGCGCCCAAAAGAGCACATTCTTCCTGAGGTATTTAGGTACGATGGTCTTACCAGCGGGCACAGAATGTGTAGTCACCAAGTTGACTTTCTTTGGGTCAATTATGTGCTGAGGTTCTTCAGGCACATCCTCCAAGAGAAATGTTGTGAATCTGTTGAGAATCTGCTAAGGAGTTAGCAATCTGATGTAAATCTGTAAGAAAGCTGGGCGTTAGATGGGAGGAGCAATGTGAATGAATGGCTCCTAAGAAGGAGGAGTCAGCTATCTTGTAGTGTCTCATATTCTGTATATTCCGCTATGCTGGGTGTTATCAAACTGTTAGGGTGCTCCGTGAGGAGTTAGCAATCTGTTATGAATCTGAGATAGTCGTGGTGAATCCCTGGGCCGGTGGCAGATGACCACGCCCCCGGGAGAATATCCCGAGAGGGACTACCGGCTAGGCTTGAATATGGAGACAGACACACATTAGTTCTTTTGTTAGACAGGTTTTTGGAAACCACCCGAGGTGGCAGTAGTGAGCTGATATGCCCGGCAGGGCTGTAGTCCCTCAGGCACTGGAACTGCGATCCAGGATGGCTGAGCTGTTGAGAAACTGTAGAAACTGAGTAGGTAGAGTAGACAAGGTTCATGAATAGAACTAGATGACAAAACTCACATAAGGTCTCAAGGAAGCTCAGGAGCTGGAAAGGTTTAGGCCCTCAAGGAGCGAGTACCTGGTTCCAGGGAACAGCTCTGAGAGAAGTAGATGCTAACTCATTGATGGTATAGGCAGCAGTATCTTCCAGGCAGAAGTGGAGTCCAAGTAGCGAGTCCAGGAACATGGGCCCTCGAGGAGCGAGTACCGGTTCCAGACTGCGACCTGAAAGATAAGAAAGAGAGAGAGGCCCCCGAGGAGCGAGTACCCCAAACAGAGTAGGTCCAAAGGAGTCAGAGTTGCAAGGTACAGAGAGCTAATCCCATCAGTTAGGAAACCTTTGCTAACTCGATTAGCTAGCAATCGCGTAGGCTATTTGTATCCGGGATACGTGACGTCATCGCAGGGGGACGCCCCTGAGGTTCGCGCCAAAGAAGGTACTTGAAGCAGGGCCGCGCAGCGAGCGTGCCCTAAGGCAACTGGACAGTATGGCGGGAGGCAGCGCTCAAGCCGGACCGGGGATGCCGGAGAGGACGACAGGCAGACGCCGCGGCAGCCAAACGTCCGTCAACCGCAGGAGGAGTCGCCAAAGAGGTAAGGAGGGTGGAGTGGATACGTCGGGCAGCGACAGTCGTAACACATGGATAGGTCAGAATATAGATGCATTGGCATGCACTAATTGAGTTTTAGTTAAATTGGCACAGGTTGCTTGGGTTGCGGTTGCCCTGGTTTGGGTCAGATAGCTTGCAGTTGCTGTGGCACAGGTTGGTTGGATTGCAGTTGCTGTAGCAGAGGTTGGGTGGGTGGCAGTACCCTGGTTTGGGTCAGTTAAATTGCAGTTGCTGTAGCATAGGTTGCTTGGATTGCGGTTTCCCTGGCACACATTGGTTGGGTTACGGTTGCCTTGATTTGTGTCAGTCACGTTGCAGTTTTTGTGGCACAGGTTGGTTGATTTGCAGTTATTGTAGCTTGAGCAAAGATATACGAGTCCAACCTTCTGATGGTGTATTAGTTTTTTTTAGCAAGTAGTCCAGATGAAGGTAAAAATTCACTTTGCATCTGTAACATATGAAGATTGTTCCTTCCCAACCCAACATTACATTTATGCTGACTTTATTCAGCTAATTCTACCTATAGATGACACATTAGAGAAAACATTAAATCTAGCTAACATGTACCTAAGCATTATAAAACAACTACTAACATTATAAAACAACTACTAACCCAAATGGAACTTGTAATTAATATTGATAAAACAGAATTTCTAACCTAGAACGAAAAAATACTGAAATCAGCCAAACTTCAATAATCCTCAAAGACAACCAGAAAATTGAACTAGCTGAAAAAGTATGAAACCTTGGAATAATAATGGACCCTGAAATCAATCTAAATCAATCTAAAACAGCACATATCACTAAAAGTAAAGGAAGGTTACGCAAAACTCATGGTACTCAGAAAACTAAAACCACTACTAACTCAAAATGACTTCCGAACAATTCTACAGGCACTAATTTTCTCCAGCACGGATTACTGTAATGCCCTTCTACTGGGACCACTTCAGATACTTCAGAACACAGCAGCTAGAATACTAACCGGAAAAAGGAGGAGGGACCATATAACCGAAACCCTGGCAGAACTACATTGGTTACCTATTGAACACAGAATTAAATACAAAACCCTATGTACCATTCACAAACTAATTCATGATGAGAAATCTGACTGGCTCAACACAGCATTGCGAGTGCACGTCCCACACAGAAACCTTCGATCAGCAAATAAAGCTCTCTTAACCATCCCTTCAGTAAAAACAGCAAGACTAACCCAAGTGAGAGAAAGGGCCTTATCTTTGGCAGGCCCCGCACTTTGGAACACAATGCCTCCAGAGATCAGATTACAAAGAGATCTCAAAACATTTAAGGAAAGTGTAAAAACATGGCTTTTTAAACAAGCATTTTACAAAGAGAAGGGAGAATAGGAATTATTCAGGAATAGGCAGAAGAGCACCGACGCACAGTACTTAAGACTGTACAGTACAGTAGTCTATGAACTCTACATCACAATAAGCATAATTATAACACTATATATGATAAATTTACCCGTGAAAGTACCTTTGGTACACTCGGTCATGAACTACTTCGCTAAATGACTATGTCTAATGATATATTGTAACCGAACCTTTGATGGCACCTGTTAAAATGTACTATAGTACACTTTTACCTACATTAAATATGTGCCTACATGTAAACCAAGGAATCCAAGGAGAAGCTCACAGTTGGTTTCAATCATTCCTAGAAAATAGATACTACAAAGTCAAGATAAATAATGTAGAATCACCTCCTATCAAATCAATCAGAGGAGTACCTCAAGGTTCTTCACTCTCCCCTACCCTTTTTAACATCTACCTGCTTCCGCTCTGCCACCTACTCTCCAGCCTCAAGCTAAAACACTATATCTTCGCCGATGACATTCAGATACTTCTTCCCATCACAGAATCTCTCCAAAAAACCTGGGCGCATTGGAACAATTGACTACTATCCATCAATTCCTTGTTATCCTGCCTCAACCTTATACTCAACACAAATAAAACAGAAATCCTCATCATCTCGCCCGACGAAAACCTCACACTCTTCAACGTCCAAAGCTTAACACAATCCATAAATCCACCTATCAACCACTCACTTTCAGTCAGAGACTTAGGGGTGCGCTTTGACAATCAATTCAACCTTAAATCTTTCATCCACAACACAACTAAGGAATGTTACTTCAAATTACAAGTATTAAAAAATCTTAAACCACTCCTTCACTTCTATGACTTCCGCTTAGTAGTCCAGTCTTTAATATTGTCCAAGTTAGACTACTGCAATTCCCTCCTGTTAGGCCTTCCGCTATCATCCATAAAACCTTTACAGATGGTACAAAACGCCGTGGCGAGGCTACTCACCAACTCCAACAGAAGAGACCACATCACTCCAATTCTGCACTACCTTCACTGGCTTCCAATAAAAGCTAGAATCACCTTCAAGACACTATCAATGATCCACAAAGATATTATGGGAATCGCCCACCTAAATCTTACCTCGCAACTCCGCCTTCACACATCAAAAAGACCTATCAGATATAACTACAAAGGTTCTCTACACACTCCCCCGATTAAAACCTCGCTAGCCAAACGAGCACTCTCCACAGCCGGGCCCACCCTTTGGAACTCACTTCCGCCAGATCTTCGACTCGAAACTTGCCATTTAACCTTTAAGAAAAACCTTAAAACATGGCTCTTCCGGCAAGCCTTTCCAGAATCGCAGGAACACTTCGACACAGGACAAAGAACAAAATAGCGCAATATAAAGTCCACCGCCAACCTAATACCCTCAGGACCATCAGGACCTATTGATTGTTTAAAGTAACCCTACACGTTCTCTGTTCAATACTATGTTTATTGTTTAATGTAACGACCTTATTGATTGTTTAATGTAACGCTACACGTTCTCTGTTCAATACTATGTTTATTGTTTAATGTAACGCCCCCCCGGCGATAGTTGTGTTATATGGAAACCGACTTGATTTGACATATATATATCAAGAAAGTCGGTATATAAAAACCCTAAATAAATAAATAAATAAACCGTTGCGATGGTATATAACTTAGCTACGGGATAGAAAAGATTTTAAATAAATAAATAAATAAAATAAATAAATAATGCAATTCACTCAGAACTGCTGTATCGGTTCTTTTTCTTAGTGTGTAGCTCTATCATCATATCTACCAATATCTTTTTATTCTAAAAACATTACAACTTTACTTTTCTTTTTTTTTTTAATTTTTTATTTATAGAATTTTCACCATTTACACAAATAACCATTGTGATTGGAATTATAGGTTACATATTAATATATATAAAGAAAAAGTCAAGAGGTAATTTTCAATAATAACCACTCCTTATGTTAAGAAATATAGAGGGGATGAATAGAAACTCTATAGAGCATGAAACATTCAAAGTAACATGAAAAAAGAACTTTACAGTGACCATTACCCAGCCTATTTCATTCCTATTTCACCCGCAGCCATTCCTATGTCACAGCTAGTTGGTGAGAATCAATAAAAAAACGAAGTTGTGAGGGTTCAAAGAAAACATAAACAGCATCCAAATACTTAATTACACATTTGCAAGGGTAACGAAGAATAAACTGTGAACAGATAGTCATCGCTTCTTCTCTCAATTGAATGAATTTTTTTCTCCTTTCTTGTGTTGGCCTAGAAATATCAGGGAAAAGCCACAGTTTTTGGCCATAAAATAAATCATTCCTATTTCGAAAAAACATCCTTAGAACATTATTCTTTTCAGATAAGAAAGCAAAAGATACAAAAAGAGTTCCTCTTGTTGTTACTAAATCCTCAACTGAAAGTTCCAGTGCTTCTGAGATATTTAATTGGGCTTCTTGATCTTGATTCTGCTGTTCCTCTTTCTTTTTCATAGGTAAGTAATATACTTTGGTTATCAAGGGCATTGCCTCCACAGGGATTTTCAAAACCACATTTAAGTATTTTTTAAACAAGTCCAATGGTGTCATGAGAGTGATAATTGGAAAATTTAAGACTCTTATGTTAACACTTCTATTTACATTCTCCAGATTTTCTATCTTTTTATCAATAACAATCTCTTTTTGTATAACATGATGTTGAAAAGTTTCCAAACTTTTAATTTTTTCTTCCATCTCATGCACTTTTTGTTCCTGCTTTTCAGCCCTCCTCTCACTTTCAGCACAACGTTTATGCGACTCCAAACACATCTTAGAAAGATTTATAATGGCTTTTTCAACTGCAGCTAACGCGTCCCAAATGTTATCCATTGTCACAACTTCAGGCCGTACCAGAAAGGAAGTCAGTTGCCTAGACTCACCCTCGCATGCGGCTCCAGAGGCTGTTTCCCTCTCTTCGTCCGGCATCAAACTGGGAGTAAACGTACCCAGCAGTAGTGTTCCTTCAGGGGCCCTCTCTCCCTGAGTTGAAAACCCTTCGAGATGCCCCTTCAAAATTGCCTGCGTTGTTCCGCGGCCTTCCATTCGCCGTGGTGGAGAGGGAGTCTCGGGTGCGCCGGGACTTAGCGAGATCTCGTTGGCCTGAGGCTGAGATGCACGCTCTTCATCTCTGCCCCCCGCGGCCATCGCTCCCGGTGTTGTTGGCGTGGGTGTTGAGGCGAAGAAGGCTGGAATAGTAGCCTGAGTCGGATCCTCAGTTCCGGTAAGTGGCTGGCTCTCCCTGAGCCGAGCCTTACGCTTCGTATGAGGCATTTCTAAGCAGAAAAGAATTCGAACTTGAGGAAAGGAAAAACGCACTGCCTTCACCAGCCTCTCACTTGGCCGCCATCTTAATTCCACCACAACTTTACTTTTCAATTGAAAAATGGAATACAAATCAAATAAGTAAATAAATAAGTAATACATTTAGTGTTGTAATCATATCTATTGTGACTGACAAATTTCCCCTAATTTCTCCAATCTCTGAGTAAAACGTCCCTTCTTCTAAGGTAGTGAAATCTGTTAAGCTGTAATCTTAGAGGATGTTTGTAGCTGCTTTAGTAAAAACATCTCCTGGGAACTCTCTTCAGAGTCCATAGATGTATTTCGATAGTAGAATTAGATCTTGTGACGATTGGGTTATAGTTGCTCTGGCTGAGGTTGCAGTTGCCTTACCACAAGTCAGTCAAGCTGTTGTTGCCTTGGTGCAGGTTGGTTGGGATGACCTTGTTCATATTTGGGTTCGCCATGATGCAGCATCCTTGGCCCAAATTACTGGTGCTTTGTGCATAGAATATGATGTCACAGATCATTTGGATTGCAGTTACTGGCCTGGTGCAGGTGGTCTGAGGTGCAGATGGATCAGGCCGGAATACCAATTGTTAGTTAATGGAACGTGATGTCGCAGATCTGCATCTGTTGTACCATTTTCATTCTTTCTGTTATTTTTCACAGGTTGTTAAGAAACTTTACTGGTTGGTCCATTTCTAACCTAAGGGCCATCTTAAGGTCTGCGTGGCACAGTAACCCCTACACCCGTGGCTCCTACACTAACGTGCCTGTTGGCGTGGATGCACTAAAGGAACAGATGGCCTTAGCAGAACCTGTACCTTCAACTTATCAGAAGAAGAAAATGAGAGTTGGTATTATATCTGTGCTGTTTTCATGCTCTCATCTACTCTAAATGCCTGGATATCCTTGCAAACTGTCTGTTCACTTTCCCCAGTGCCTCCTATACATTTCATTCCCTTTCTACCTCTATGTCCTCACTCATCTCCTTTCTCTCTGTGCCATCGCCCTCCTCACTTCCCTGCTCTGTATCTTCTCAGCTTCCAATCTTCTTCACCCTCCATGTTTTCATCTTCACCCTCCCTGAGTTAGCTGCTTCTCTCCCTGAGTGACATTGCTACCTGAACCTATTTTCCTCAGATTTCCTGCAACCTTGAATCCTGTCCTTATTCTCTCCAGACGTTGGTTCTCATCCTTACTCCTGCTTAATCCCCATCTGATTGTTTCTGCTTGCTCCATCCTGATCTACTGTTGATCCATGTTCCTGTCCTTATTCCTGAATGACCTGGTCTTATTTGGTAGCAATTCCCTCCTGCTTTTAGTTCCAAGTGACACCCTCCCCAGTTCCTGCGCAGAGTTCTCTCCTCCGCTCTTTGTTTTCCTGTGGTCTGTCTGCTCAGGATCCTTCAGCAAGCTCTTAGCTTCATATGCTGCAAACTCTTCAGACTCATTGCATAATCCCTGCTACCCCCATACACCTGGCAAGGTAATGACCGCTACTGCGACCCCCATACACCTGGCAAGGTAATGACCGCTACTGCTACCCCCATACACCTGGCAAGGTAATGACTGCTACTGCTACCCCCATACACCTGGCAAGGTAATGACCTCTACTGCTATCCCCATACACCTGACAAGGTAATGACCTCTACTGCTACCCCCATACACCTGGCAAGGTAATGACCGCTACTGTGACCCCCATACACCTGGCAAGGTAATGACCTCTACTGCTACCCCCATACACCTGGCAAGGTAATGACTGCTACTGTGACCCCCATACACCTGGCAAGGTAATGACCGCTACTGCTACCCCCATACACCTGGCAAGGTAATGACCGCTACTGCAACCCCCCATACACCTGGCAAGGTAATGACCTCTATTGCTACCCCCATACACCTGGCAAGGTAATGACCTCTACTGCTACCCCCATACACCTGGCAAGCTAATGACCTCTACTGCTACCCCCATACACCTGGCAAGTTAATGACCGCCACTGCTACCCCCGTACACCTGGCAAGGTAATGACCTCTACTGCGACCCCCATACACCTGGCAAGGTAATGACCGCCACTGCGACCCCCGTACACCTGGCAAGCTAATGACCTCTACTGCTACCCCCATACACCTGGCAAGGTAATGACCGCCACTGCGACCCCCATACACCTGGCAAGGTAATGACCGCTCCTTTCTTGTGCTCTGCAGCCCCTGCAGGTGCTCTTTGCTGGAGAAGCTACTCATACGAACTTCTACACAACCACCCACGGTGCATATCTGAGTGGCGTGCGTGAGGCTGAGAGGCTCCTGCTGCATCACGGAGTCTCCCCACGGCTCTGAAAGCGCCAGCAAATACTCACGTATTTTGGCCATCTGTATCCAGTGTCTATTAATTACCTACACAAACGTCTTCGTTTCCTTTCTGCTCCCAGGACTGTGATTTGGCATCATGAGGCTGCTTTTTCTTTTTAACTTGGATTTTATTTCAAGTCTTTCCAGACCTGTGTGCTGAGTGAGTTACAGCTAGGTATGGTGTTCCCTATCCCCAGGGGGCTTACGGTCTTACGTTTGTACCTGAAGCAATGTAGGGTGACGGTCACAAGGAGGGTCAGTGGGAGAAGTGCGATTTGAACTCTGACTTCCCTGGTTAAGAGCATGGCCCAGCATCCTGTTTCCAACAGTGGCTAATCCCAGTCACTGGCAAGTTGGTTTTTTTTATTATTATATTCTGCTTTTCACACTTTTTTTCAGCGCTTCAAAGCAGATTACATTCAGGGACTGTAAGTATTTCCCTATCCCCAGAGGGCTCACAATCTAAGGGCCGGATTTTAAAAGGGTTACGCGCATAAGTTATGCGCGTAACCCTTAAAAAAGCCCCTTGCGCGTGCTGAGCCTATTTTGCATAGGCTCGGCGGCGTGCGCAAGCCCCGGGCCACGCGTAAGACCCGGGGCTTTGCAAAGGGGGCGTCTTGGGTGGGCGGCGCGAATTTTGGGGCAGGGCGGGAGGCATGTCGGGGGCGTGACGCCGGCCCGGAGGCGTGTTCGAGGCCTGTGGACCAGCCCCCGGGTCGGGTGATGGCGCGCCAGCAGCCCACTGGCGCGCGCAGATTTAAACCTGCCTCTGGCAGGTTTAAATCTGCCAACAAAGGTAGGGGGGGGTTTAGATAGGGCCGGGGGGGTGGGTTAGGTAGGGGAAGGGAGGGGAAGGTGAGAGGAGGCGGAAGGAAAGTTCCCTCCGAGGCCACTCCAAAATCAGAGCAGCCTTGGAGGGAACAGGCAGCGCGCGCCGGGCTCGGGGCGCACAGGTTGCAAAAATGTGCACCCCCTTGCGCACACCGACCCCAGATTTTATAAGATACGCGCGGCTACGCGCGTATCTTATAAAATCCAGCGTACTTTTGTTCGCGCGTGCTGTTTTTGAAAATGTACCCCTAAGGTTGTACCTGAGGCAATTGAGGATAAAGTGACTTGCCAAAGGTCATAAGGAGTGATAGTGGGACTCGAACCCTGGTCTCCTGGCTCATAGCTCATTGCTCTAACCACTAGGCTACTCCTTATCTCCTCTACTCCAAAAAACTACCCAAAAACTAAGTCTATCCCAAGCTACTGTAGCCAGTAATGGCAGTGGCATTTTCTAAGTCATCTTGATTAATAGAAGGTAATGGACCTCTCCTCCAAGAACTTATCCAATCCTTTTTTAAACACAACTACACTAATTGCACTAACCACATCCTCTTCTGCTGCCTTGGGGGTGGTTCCTGCCATGGTTTTACTCCAGTGGGCCTTCTTCTTTTCCACTGTAGGGATGAGCTACCGTGGCAGCCTTGCTTTGGTGGGACAACTTCTTCACCGGCACAGGAATGGGCTTGCATGGCGGCCGTGCTTTAGCAGGCTCTCGACTTCTTCAGCCACTGCAATGATGGAGTCAGCAATGGCCATTCTTCAGGCTTTGTTTGGAGTCAGGCAGCCCTGATTGGGTGGGCCTGAGTTCAGAGTGGGTGGGCCACAGCCCAACCATGGCTACACCACTGCTGAAGATTGTGAATGTTTTTTGTTATCCGCAGTGAATATTGTATAGTGTTGTGGAATATAAGTGATGCTAAATAAATAAATAATCCATCACCCACATAAAAGTATCTTTCTTCTAATTGATGGCATTTGTGCCATGCTATTTCTCCCCTTGTGCTGTTCTCCTGAGTCCATAGGTAGCCAATGCAGGTGATGGACTGTTGTCGAAGACATGCACATGCATCTAGTACTCAACGATCTTGTTGCTGATGTTGTCTTCTTGATACTACAGGAATCTTAGATAGTTTCTGTAGTCTTTGTGAACAGTGAAACAGTAAAACATCTGTTGTGTATGGCCATGATGGCAATGGGCTCTTTTCTGAAATGAATTAAGACTCCCAAGAGATTGTAGGTCAAGTCAGTCCCAGTGAAGAGTACATTGTTCAGAGAGACTCCGTGGTACTGAGTGATTTAGTCAAAAACAACTCTGATTTGACCTAGTTTCTGAGGATGTAATACACTGAAAGTAGGTAGATACCAGAATTTTTCACCTTCCATCAGAGATGGGGCTCTCTCTGCATGACCATTACTGAATATGTCCATCATAAAAGTTACAAAGTGGTCTCTGGTTTGTTTTCCAGGCTCCTATGTAGCGATGTCTGGGTGTTCTTAATGGGAGGGGAGCCATCCAGCTGTTTGATTCATCTTTAAACAATTCTTTGTCCATTATCTTCAGGAACTCCTTGTCCTCTATGGGGTAGATTTTCAGAGCCCTGCTCGCCTAAATCCGCCCAAAACCGGGCGGATTTAGGCGAGCAGGGCCCTGCGCGCCGGGAAGCCTATTTTACATAGGCCTCCCGGCGCGCGCAGAGCCCCGGGACTCGCGTACGTCCCGGGGTTCTCGGAGGGGGGCGTGTCGGGGGCGTGTCGGGGGGGCGGGCCCGGTCGACGCGGCGTTTCGGGGGCGTGTCGGCCGCGTTTTGGGGGCGGGTACGGGGCGTGGCCGCGCCCTCCGTACCCGCCCCCAGGTCGCGGCCCGGCGCGCAGCAGGCCCGCTGGCGCGCGGGGATTTACGTCTCCCTCCGGGAGGCGTAAATCCCCCGACAACGGTAAGGGGGGGGTGTAGACAGGGCCGGGTGGGGGGGTTAGGTAGGGGAAGGGAGGGTAAGGTGAGGGGAGGGCAAAGGAAAGTTCCCTCCGAGGCCGCTCCGATTTCGGAGCGGCCTTGGAGGGAACGGGGGGAGGCAGCGCGGCTCGGCGCGCGCAGGCTATACAAAATCGATAGCCTTGCGCGCGCCGATCCCGGATTTTAGTGGATACGCGCGGCTCCGCGCGTATCTACTAAAATCCAGCGTACTTTTGCTTGAGTCTGATGCGCAAGCAAAAGTAGGCTGTTCGCGCGCCTCTTAAAATCTACCCCTATATGGAGAAAAGGTTTGTTATCATCCATGTGTTTTCCAAATGGTCCTCCCAATCCTTTGATGTGAGGGCTTCTACATAGGTCTGAGAATGATGACTTGGTCATCCTTTATGGACAGGTATATCTCTGACAGAGAAATGGTTTGGACATAGCATGTCCATCATCTAGTGCATTGGTGGTGAAGGTGTTAACTCTGTCCGGTTTACACATTTTGCCAATACAAACATCATCTACTATCACCCACCCTAGGTCAAGGTGATAAGCATAGGAGGAGTTGCATGGCCCATTGCGCAGCTGATGAACATTGGGTATGCCCAAGAAATCTCTGCCATGTAGGAGTAGGATTTGAGCATTAGGATCTAAAGGTGGGAGATGTTTAGTTGTAGGCCTTAGATGGGGATGTTGCCATGCTATTTGTGTATGAATTTCTGACCTGTTTTTCGGTAGCTAGTTGCATTCTATAAGCATGAAAAGTGATGATCTGATGCTGCTGTCTATGGCTTGCTCTTCTGCCTGTTGTCTCTACCTCTCTTGAACATGTTTTGTGCATGTAAGGGGAGCAGTCTTCTTGTACATTGAACAAATCAAAGAACTATGACTTTTCCAGGGACCCATTGCTTTGATCAGCCATAATGTATATCTTTACTTACCACTCGGGTTGTCCTTTGGGATATACCTTAGATAGGCATTTCTTGGAGTAGGACCTTCTATCGTGACACTAGCCTCAGACCTCAGTGTATTTGGCTGACTTCAGGTGTCATTGTCTCTGATACACTGTTCTCCGAGCTATGCTTCAATATGGAGGTAGCAGCATTCTGAGACATGTCTGTCATTGTTACACTCTTCACACTTAAAGACTGTCTTACAGTCTTTGGAGAGGTGGCTTATTGAAGAGCAACATCTGTAACAGATTCCATACTCTGAGCATATTTTTGCACTCACTTAGTGTTTTTCCCTAAAGTCATGGCATTACTGTACAGGGTGAGATTTTCTGTGTATAGGGCATGGTCTGTCTGGATCCTCTACCTTCTTGTTTGTTATGGAGAGGGATGCAGGAGGTGCAAACGTAGTAGGTGACACTTCTTTTTTGAGTACAGATATTGTTTATTTTGTGTTATTATACCCTTTAGTTGATCTTCCATCTCGAAGGTGGTTTGCACTGGTCACATCTGAGTTGCCATCTGATGTGACAAACTTGAAACTTGGATCATTTCTCATCACTGCTTGATCCTGACCTAGATGAAACTGGAGAAAACTGTAAATGGAGGAAAGGCAACATTATTCTTTACTTGTTATCTAGAGCCTAGGGAAACCCATTTTTCCTGCAGGCTGTGTGGCAGCTTTTGCACAATTGGCTTCACTCCATGAGCAGTGTCCAGAGAACTGAAGCCTTGGGGATATGGATCAGACTTGGCCGCTTCCAGTTCTAAGAGCAAATCTCCAAGTTCTTGTAACTTCTGGTTGTCTCTGTTTGATGTTCTTGGGAAGTTCTCAATTCTTCAGACAAGACCCTCTTCAATGACTGCCATAGTACTGTTCAAGTTTTCTCCACATTATTATCAGCCCTGCTGAAGGATTGTCTATGTGCACTGACCTTACCTCTTCACATTTCTGAGGACTCGCTCCCAGCCATTTCACTAACAGGTCCATTTCTTCACTTGCAGTGATGTTCAGATCTTTGATGACTTTTTAAATGTAGATTTTCATGATCTGTAATTCTCAGGATGGTCATCAAACTTAGTGAGCCTTAAGTTGACAAGCTCACGATGAGCCATACACTTGGCCAGATCTGATCTGTCTGATACTTCAGTTTTCAGGTGATGAAGTGCTTGTGGGTTCTGTGTGACACTTCATTGGATTTCTTTCTATTGGACCAGCCCCGTCCGTGCTTTAGGTAATGATAAATGGTGGCAGCACCAGGTTTTGGCTCACAGAGTCAGCACTGCTCTTTAAGCTCCTGATGTAATCACAGATAGGAGGAAGGATATGAACGTGCTCCCAGGCTGAGCAAGGGGCTTTGGATGCAGGAGAGCAGTATCACATAGTCTATACCTTACTCTGAAGACAACAGCCAGACCTCCAGTAATCCTTGCTTAAGAACTCTTCTCACAGTTCTGTCCTCAACTCCCGATGTCCTAGCTTTGCATTCCTGTACAAAAATTTAAACTCCTTTCTTCTTTAGCTTCTAAGGTCAGAGAGAACTCAGATCTTAAGACCAAAACATTTACTGAATATTTACAGAAATATGATCAGGGACAATATGGACCAGCACCAGCTCCTGGGAATTGTCCTCGTGATTTTTCTTTCTGTACACTGTGATTTTTTAACTTTAATTATTGCAATTTTGTGTTTTTAAATCCTTTTCTTTTACCTCTTTGGGGATAATTTTTTAACATATTGCATAAATTAGCTAGCAAATATGTGCATAAATTACACCAATGTTTAAATTGAAGTTAGCCACACACACTCACAACTGCTAAAATGTGCACCCACATTATAAACGCAAGTCCAAACCCTGTGTTGTGGGAGTCTCAGTCTTAGTGGACCCTTGGGCCGACCTGCTGGAGACTGGGAATAGATGGTCATAGTCTCTAATGGATAGCAGGCCGGGAGGCAGATGTTCAGGCAGGACGTATATGTTCTTCACCCTGGAAGCTGGTGCTCCCCCGGGAGGAGCCCGTAGGAGCCCAACCGCTGGGACTTAGGTGGCTTCAGGCAAGCAGGAACCAAGCAGGTACTGTAGCAGGCAAGCAGGAACCAGGCAGGTACTGTAAGAGGCAAGCAGGAACCAGGCAGGTACTGTAGCAGGCAAGCAGGAACCACG
Source organism: Rhinatrema bivittatum (assembly GCF_901001135.1). Lineage (NCBI taxonomy): Eukaryota > Metazoa > Chordata > Amphibia > Gymnophiona > Rhinatrematidae > Rhinatrema > Rhinatrema bivittatum. Next base: position 2,500,845 of record NC_042620.1, on the reverse strand, counting down.
CAGGTACTGTAAGAGGCAAGCAGGAACCAAGCAGGTACTGTAAGAGGCAAGCAGGAACCAGGCAGGTACTGTAGCAGGCAAGCAGGAACCAAGCAGGTACTGTAAGAGGCAAGCAGGAACCAGGCAGGTACTGTAGCAGGCAAGCAGGAACCACACAGGTACTGTAAGAGGCAAGCAGGAACCAAGCAGGTACTGTAGCAGGCAGGCAGGAACCACACAGGTACTGTAAGAGGCAAGCAGGAACCAAGCAGGTACTGTAGCAGGCAAGCAGGAACCACACAGGTACTGTAAGAGGCAAGCAGGAACCAAGCAGGTACTGTAGCAGGCAAGCAGGAACCACACAGGTACTGTAAGAGGCAAGCAGGAACCAAGCAGGGACTGTAGCAGGCAAGCAGGAACCACACAGGTACTGTAAGAGGCAAGCAGGAACCAAGCAGGTACTGTAGCAGGCAAGCAGGAACCACACAGGTACTGTAAGAGGCAAGCAGGAACCAAGCAGGTACTGTAGCAGGCAAGCAGGAACCACGCAGGTACTGTAAGAGGCAAGCAGGAACCAAGCAGGTACTGTAGCAGGCAAGCAGGAACCACACAGGTACTGTAAGAGGCAAGCAGGAACCAAGCAGGTACTGTAGCAGGCAAGCAGGAACCACACAGGTACTGTAAGAGGCAAGCAGGAACCAAGCAGGTACTGTAGCAGGCAAGCAGGAACCACACAGGTACTGTAAGAGGCAAGCAGGAACCAAGCAGGTACTGTAGCAGGCAAGCAGGAACCACGCAGGTACTGTAAGAGGCAAGCAGGAACCAAGCAGGTACTGTAGCAGGCAAGCAGGAACCAAGCAGGTACTGTAGCAGGCAAGCAGGAACCACACAGGTACTGTAGCTGGCAAGCAGGAACCAAGCAGGTACTGTAGCAGGCAAGCAGGAACCACACAGGTACTGTAGCTGGCAAGCAGGAACCAAGCAGGTACTGTAGCAGGCAAGCAGGAACCACACAGGTACTGTAGCTGGCAAGCAGGAACCAAGCAGGTACTGTAGCTGGCAAGCAGGAACCAAGCAGGTACTGTAGCAGGCAAGCAGGAACCACACAGGTACTGTAGCTGGCAAGCAGGAACCAAGCAGGTACTGTAGCAGGCAAGCAGGAACCACACAGGTACTGTAAGAGGCAAGCAGGAACCACGCAGGTACTGTAGCTGGCAAGCAGGAACCAAGCAGGTACTGTAGCAGGCAAGCAGGAACCACACAGATACTGTAGCTGGCAAGCAGGAACCAAGCAGGTACTGTAGCAGGCAGGCAGGAACCACGCAGGTACTGTAAGAGGCAAGCAGGAACCACACAGATACTGTAAGAGGCAAGCAGGAACCAAGCAGGTACTGTAAGAGGCAAGCAGGAACCACGCAGGTACTGTAGCAGGCAGGCAGGAACCAAGCAGGTACTGTAAGAGGCAAGCAGGAACCACACAGATACTGTAAGAGGCAAGCAGGAACCAAGCAGGTACTGTAGCAGGCAAGCAGGAACCACACAGGTAGTGTAAGAGGCAAGCAGGAACCAAGCAGGTACTGTAGCTGGCAAGCAGGAACCAAGCAGGTACTGTAGCAGGCAGGCAGGAACGGAGCAACGAAGCAAGGCGAGTCACTCCAGGGCACAGCACAAGCGGAAACTTGGAGGTAAACCCGTTGCAAGGCAAAGATTGGGTGGCCGTGGCCGCTTATCAAGGCCGCGGTGTCTGACGTCATGAATTGGGCGGAGTCACCACTGGCGGGAAACGGCCTAGAAAAGTGCCCAAGTGGCGCGCGCCTAGGAACAGGGCATCCACGGGAGGCTTCCCGGCGGCGCGGCCCCCATGGGGATGGAGCCAAAAAGGCTGCAAACTAGGCAACACCCTGTCCCTGGAAATGCCTCGGTCAGTTTGGGTAAACATGAAGATATTAGGAGGCAGGGGCCAATATCTATGTGTACAACAGAACTTTAAATGCAGACGTCCTATTGAAAGTACCTCTAATGATTACTTTAGCAGCACATGGAGAAATTGTAATGCCAATAAAGATTTCTGCTTCTGCAGGAAGAGACAGGGAATGGGAATGGAGAGGTAGAGGTTCTTGTCACAGAGAGAAGGAGGCAGGGTTGGAGGGGATGTATTTATCAGGGAGGGAGAGTGAGGAGAGGCAGGGTTGGAGGGGATGTATTTATCAGGGAGGGAGAGTGAGGAGAGGCAGGGATGGAGGGGATGTATTTATCAGGGAGGGAGAGTGAGGAGATGCAGGGTTGGAGGGGATGTATTTATCAGGGAGGGAGAGTGAGGGGAGGCAGGGATGAAGGGGATATATTTATCAGGGAGGGAGAGTGAGGAGAGGCAGGGATGGAGGGGATGTATTTATCAGGGAGGGAGAGTGAGGAGATGCAGGGTTGGAGGGGATGTATTTATCAGGGAGGGAGAGTGAGGAGATGCAGGGATGGAGGGGATGTATTTATCAGGGAGGGAGAGTGAGGAGAGGCAAGGTTGGAGGGGATGTATTTATCAGGGAGGGAGAGTGAGGAGAGGCAGGGATGGAGGGGATGTATTTATCAGGGAGGGAGAGTGAGGAGATGCAGGGTTGGAGGGGATGTATTTATCAGGGAGGGAGAGTGAGGGGAGGCAGGGATGAAGGGGATGTATTTATCAGGGAGGGAGAGTGAGGGGAGGCAGGGATGAAGGGGGATGTTGGGAATTATTAGAAAAGGAATGATGAATGTTGGGAATTATTAGAAAAGGAATGATGAATAAAACAGAAAATGTCATAATGCCTCTGTATCGCTCCATGGTGAGACCGCACCTTGAATACTGTGTACAATTCTGGTCGCCGCATCTCAAAAAAGATATAATTGCGATGGAGAAGGTACAGAGAAGGGCTACCAAAATGATAAGGGGAATGGAACAACTCCCCTATGAGGAAAGACTAAAGAGGTTAGGACTTTTCAGCTTGGAGAAGAGACGACTGAGGGGGGATATGATAGAGGTGTTTAAAATCATGAGAGGTCTAGAACGGGTAGATGTGAATCGGTTATTTACTCTTTCGGATAGTAGAAGGACTAGGGGACACTCCATGAAGTTAGCATGGGGCACATTTAAAACTAATCGGAGAAAGTTCTTTTTTACTCAACGCACAATTAAACTCTGGAATTTGTTGCCAGAGAATGTGGTTCGTGCAGTTAGTATAGCTGTGTTTAAAAAAGGATTGGATAAGTTCTTGGGGGAGAAGTCCATTACCTGCTATTAGGTTCACTTAGAGAATAGCCACTGCCATTGGCAATGGTTGCATGGAATGGACTTAGTTTTTGGGTGCTTGCCAGGTTCTTATGTCCTGGATTGGCCACTGTTGGAAACAGGATGCTGGGCTTGATGGACCCTTGGTCTGACCCAGTATGGCATTTTCTTATGTTCTTATGGATGTATTTATCAGGGAGGGAGAGTGAGGAGAGGCAGGGATGGAGGGATGTATTTATCAGGGAGGGAGAGTGAGGAGAGGCAGGGATGGAGGGGATGTATTTATCAGGGAGGGAGAGTGAGGAGAGGCAGGGATGGAGGGGATGTATTTATCAGGGAGGGAGAGTGAGGAGAGGCAGGGATGGAGGGGATGTATTTATCAGGGAGGGAGAGTGAGGGGAGGCAGGGATGGAGGGGATGTATTTATCAGGGAGGGAGAGTGAGGAGAGGCAGGGATGGAGGGGATGTATTTATCAGGGAGGGAAAGTGAGGGGAGGCAGGGTTGGAGGGGATGTCTTTATCAGGGAGGGAGAGTGAGGAGAGGCAGGGATGGAGGGATGTATTTATCAGGGAGGGAGAGTGAGGAGAGGCAGGGTTGGAGGGGATGTATTTATCAGGGAGGGAGAGTGAGGAGAGGCAGGGATGGAGGGGATGTATTTATCAGGGAGGAAGAGTGAGGGGAGGCAGGGATGGAGGGGATGTATTTATCAGGGAGGAAGAGTGAGGGGAGGCAGGGATGGAGGGGATGTATTTATCAGGGAGGGAGAGTGAGGGGGAGGCAGGGTTGGAGGGGATGTATTTATCAGGGAGGGAGAGTGAGGGGAGGCAGGGATGGAGGGGATGTATTTATCAGGGAGGGAGAGTGAGGAGAGGCAGGGATGGAGGGGATGTATTTATCAGGGAGGGAGAGTGAGGGGAGGCAGGGATGGAGGGGATGTATTTATCAGGGAGGGAGAGTGAGGGGGAGGCAGGGATGGAGGGGATGTATTTATCAGGGAGGGAGAGTGAGGAGAGGCAGGGTTGGAGGGGATGTATTTATCAGGGAGGGAGAGTGAGGGGAGGCAGGGATGGAGGGGATGTATTTATCAGGGAGGGAGAGTGAGGGGGAGGCAGGGATGGAGGGGATGTATTTATCAGGGAGGGAGAGTGAGGAGAGGCAGGGATGGAGGGGATGTATTTATCAGGGAGGGAGAGTGAGGGGAGGCAGGGATGGAGGGGATGTATTTATCAGGGAGGGAGAGTGAGGAGAGGCAGGGTTGTAGGGGATGTATTTATCAGGGAGGGAGAGTGAGGAGAGGCAGGGATGGAGGGGATGTATTTATGAGGGAGGGAGAGTGAGGAGAGGCAGGGTTGGAGGGGATGTATTTATCAGGGAGGGGGAGTGAGGAGGAGGCAGGGATGGAGGGGATGTATTTATCAGGGAGGGAGAGTGAGGAGAGGCAGGGTTGGAGGGGATGTATTTATCAGGGAGGGAGAGTGAGGGAGGCAGGGATGGAGGGATGTATTTATCAGGGAGGGAGAGTGAGGAGAGGCAGGGTTGGAGGGGATGTATTTATCAGGGAGGGAGAGTGAGGAGAGGCAGGGATGGAGGGGATGTATTTATCAGGGAGGGAGAGTGAGGAGAGGCAGGGATGGAGGGGATGTATTTATCAGGGAGGGAGAGTGAGGAGAGGCAGGGATGGAGGGGATGTATTTATCAGGGAGGGAGAGTGATGAGAGGCAGGGATGGAGGGATGTATTTATCAGGGAGGGAGAGTGAGGAGAGGCAGGGTTGGAGGGAATGTATTTATCAGGGAGGGAGAGTGAGGAGAGGCAGGGATGGAGGGGATGTATTTATCAGAGAGGGAGAGTGAGGAGAGGCAGGGATGGAGGGGATGTATTTATCAGGGAGGGAGAGTGAGGAGAGGCAGGGTTGGAGGGGATGTATTTATCAGGGAGGGAGAGTGAGGAGAGGCAGGGAGGGAGGGGATGTATTTATCAGGGAGGGAGAGTGAGGGGAGGCAGGGATGGAGGGGATGTATTTATCAGGGAGGGAGAGTGAGGAGAGGCAGGGAGGGAGGGGATGTATTTATCAGGGAGGGAGAGTGAGGGGAGGCAGGGATGGAGGGGATGTATTTATCAGGGAGGGAGAGTGAGGAGAGGCAGGGTTGGAGGGGATGTATTTATCAGAGAGGGAGAGTGAGGAGAGGCAGGGTTAGAGGGGATGTATTTATCAGGGAGGGAGAGTGAGGAGAGGCAGGGATGGAGTTTGCAGTGGGCAGGGTTTGTGTAGGGAGGGCAGAGGGTTGCAGGGTTGGAGGGGATGTATTTATCAGGGAGGAGAGGCAGGGATGGATTTTGCAGTGGGCAGGGTTTGTGTAGGGAGGGCAGAGGGTTGCAGGGATGGAGGGGATGTATTTATCAGGGAGGGAGAGGGAGGAGAGGCAGGGATGGAGGGGATGTATTTATCAGGGAGGGAGAGTGAGGGGAGGCAGGGATGGAGTTTGCAGTGGGCATAGTGTAGGGGGAGAGAGAGACCTATGCAGGGGAGGGGAGAGTTTCTGGAAGGGAAGGGGGGAGGGGAGTTGGATGTATTGGGCTTTCTCCTGTTCTTTCATTCAGTGCTCCAGGCTGAGAAAGCAGGAGCTTTACTGCTGCTCTGTAGGAGAGAGAATCAGCAAGGAAGGAGAATAAAGAGGCAGAGACTTCCCGTCAGCTCCCTCCCTGAGACTGAGGAAATGGTACAATCCGGGAGTGATGTCACTGCTTGCTCTCTTCTTTCATCCGATCTGCCCTCAGGGTCGGAGCTGACCAGTAGTACCTGCCTGAGGAGCCAGACTTGCACTGTCCAGCGGTGTCCGGAGCTTGGAGTCTGCACAGAGCCATCCAGTGGTGCCGGGTGTGCGGGCTCTGCCTGATACTGTCCAGCAGCAGCAGCCGGATGTGCAGTTTGTCCGGAGCTGTCCAGCAGTGCCTGAGTGTGGAGCCAGGCCAGAAGTGACCAGCGGGAGGAGCCTGGCCGGAGTTGTCCAGGTGTGCCTGCAGCATGGATCCTGGCTGGAACTGTCCAGCAGCACCAGGAGTCATCAGTCTGGCTGGAGATGTCCAGCAGTGCCCGGAGTGTGGAGCCTGAGCAGAGCCATCCAGCAGTGCTTGCTGTGTCCAGCAGTGCCTGTAGGATTAAAGGTGACTGCAGCACGGAGCTGCTTACAATTACCTGCGGCTAGGGGCTCAGTAACCATTTGCTAGTCCTGTTGGAAAGGGCTACAGAAAACTGATGCAGGGAGTTCAAAGCCCATGGCAGACAATGGGGAGCTCAGCAGAAGAGCAAATCCAGACATGTGAGAGGCATCAGCAGCCCTTGTGCTCAGGTAGGGACTCAGGTTCTGCAGCTGCCCTTCCCCTACCTTCTCTCTTTCTTTACAGCAGCATTCAGGAGGCTCTCGCTGATTCGCTTCACATTCTGAGCTATTACTGCAAATATTCACAACAAAAGGTTTAAACAATTAATACAAATTCAGCTTGAGTAGCACAGACTGCCAGGCTCCTGCCCTCTGGGACAGTGTCTGGGTCTCAGTGTTACAGGGTCTTTGGCTCCTGCCTCTGGGGCAGTGTCTGGGTCTCAGTGTTACAGGGTCTTTGGCTCCTGGCCTCTGGGGCAGTGTCTGGGTCTCAGTGTTACAGGGTCTTTGGCTCCTCCCTCTGGGGCAGTGTCTGGGTCTCAGTGTTACAGGGTCTTTGGCTCCTGCCCTCTGGGGTAGTGTCTGGGTCTCAGTGTTACAGGGTCTTTGGCTCCTGCCCTCTGGGTCAGTGTCTGGGTCTCAGTGTTACAGGGTCTTTGGCTCCTCCCTCTGGGGCAGTGTCTGGGTCTCAGTGTTACAGGGTCTTTGGCTCCTCCCTCTGGGGCAGTATCTGGGTCTCAGTGTTACAGGGTCTTTGGCTCCTCCCTCTGGGGCAGTATCTGGGTCTCAGTGTTACAGGGTCTTTGGCTCCTCCCTCTGGGGCAGTGTCTGGGTCTCAGTGTTACAGGGTCTTTGGCTCCTCCCTCTGGGGGCAGTATCTGGGTCTCAGTGTTACAGGGTCTTTGGCTCCTCCCTCTGGGGCAGAGTCTGGGTCTCAGTGTTACAGGGTCTTTGGCTCCTGCCCTCTGGGGCAGTGTCTGGGTCTCAGTGTTACAGGGTCTTTGGCTCCTGCCCTCTGGGGCAGTGTCTGGGTCTCAGTGTTACAGGGTCTTTGGCTCCTCCCTCTGGGGCAGTATCTGGGTCTCAGTGTTACAGGGTCTTTGGCTCCTCCCTCTGGGGCAGTGTCTGGGTCTCAGTGTTACAGGGTCTTTGGCTCCTCCCTCTGGGGCAGTGTCTGGGTCTCAGTGTTACAGGGTCTTTGGCTCCTCCCTCTGGGGGCAGTATCTGGGTCTCAGTGTTACAGGGTCTTTGGCTCCTCCCTCTGGGGCAGAGTCTGGGTCTCAGTGTTACAGGGTCTTTGGCTCCTCCCTCTGGGGCAGTATCTGGGTCTCAGTGTTACAGGGTCTTTGGCTCCTGACCTCTGGGTCTTTGGCTCCTGCCCTCTGAGGCAGTGTCTGGGTCTCAGTGTTACAGGGTCTTTGGCTCCTGCCCTCTGGGGCAGTGTCTGGGTCTCAGTGTTACAGGGTCTTTGGCTTCTCCCTCTGGGGCAGTATCTGGGTCTCAGTGTTACAGGGTATTTGGCTCCTGCCCTCTGGGGCAGTGTCTGGGTCTCAGTGTTACAGGGTCTTTGGCTCCTTCCGCTGGGGCAGTGTCTGGTCTCAGTGTTACAGGGTCTTTGGCTCCTCCCTCTGAGGCAGTGTCTGGGTCTCAGTGTTACAGGGTCTTTGGCTCCTGCCCTCTGGGGCAGTGTCTGGGTCTCAGTGTTACAAGGTCTTTGGCTCCTGCCCTCTGGGGCAGTGTCTGGGTCTCAGTGTTACAGGGTCTTTGGCTCCTCCCTCTGGGGCAGTGTCTGGGTCTCAGTGTTACAGGGTATTTGGCTCCTGCCCTCTGGGGCAGTGTCTGAGTCTCAGTGTTACAGGGTCTTTGGCTCCTGCCCTCTGGGGCAGTGTCTGGGTCTCAGTGTTACAGGGTCTTTGGCTCCTCCCTCTGGGTCAGTGTCTGGGTCTCAGTGTTACAGGGTCTTTGGCTCCTCCCTCTGGGTCAGTGTCTGGGTCTCAGTGTTACAGGGTCTTTGGCTCCTCCCTCTGGGTCAGTGTCTGGGTCTCAGTGTTACAGGGTCTTTGGCTCCTCCCTCTGGGTCAGTGTCTGGGTCTCAGTGTTACAGGGTCTTTGGCTCCTCCCTCTGGGTCAGTGTCTGGGTCTCAGTGTTACAGGGTCTTTGGCTCCTCCCTCTGGGACAGTGTCTGGGTCTCAATGTTACAGAGAGTCTGGTTTCTGTGCCCTCTGTCTGGGACAGTGTCTGGGTCTCAGTGTTACAGAGAGTCTGGTTACTGTGCCCTCTGTCTGGGACAGTGTCTGGGTCTCAGTGTTACAGAGTGTGGTTACTGTGCCCTCTGTCTGGGACAGTGTCTGGGTCACAGTGTTACAGGGTGCCTGTGTCTGGGTCTCAGTGTTACAGAGAGTGTGGTTACTGTGCCCTCTGTCTGGGACAGTGTCTGGGTCTCAGTGTTACAGGGTGCCTGTGTCTGGGTCTCAGTGTTACAGAGAGTCTGGTTACTGTGCCCTCTGTCTGGGACAGTGTCTGGGTCTCAGTGTTACAGAGTGTGGTTACTGTGCCCTCTGTCTGGGACAGTGTCTCGGTCTCAGTGTTACAGAGTGTGGTTACTGTGCCCTCTGTCTGGGACAGTGTCTGGGTCTCAGTGTTACAGAGTGTGGTTTCTGTGCCCTCTGTCTGGGACAGTGTCTGGGTCTCAGTGTTACAGAGAGTCTGGTTACTGTGCCCTCTGTCTGGGACAGTGTCTGGGTCTCAGTGTTACAGAGTGTGGTTACTGTGCCCTCTGTCTGGGACAGTGTCTGGGTCACAGTGTTACAGGGTGCCTGTGTCTGGGTCTCAGTGTTACAGAGAGTCTGGTTACTGTGCCCTCTGTCTGGGACAGTGTCTGGGTCTCAGTGTTACAGAGTGTGGTTACTGTGCCCTCTGTCTGGGACAGTGTCTGGGTCACAGTGTTACAGGGTGCCTGTGTCTGGGTCTCAGTGTTACAGAGAGTCTGGTTACTGTGCCCTCTGTCTGGGACAGTATCTGGGTCACAGTGTTACAGGGTGCCTGTGTCTGGGTCTCAGTGTTACAGAGAGTCTGGTTACTGTGCCCTCTGTCTGGGACAGTGTCTGGGTCTCAGTGTTACAGAGTGTGGTTACTGTGCCCTCTGTCTGGGACAGTGTCTGGGTCACAGTGTTACAGGGTGCCTGTGTCTGGGTCTCAGTGTTACAGAGAGTCTGGTTTCTGTGCCCTCTGTCTGGGACAGTGTCTGGGTCTCAGTGTTACAGAGTGTGGTTACTGTGCCCTCTGTCTGGGACAGTATCTGGGTCTCAGTGTTACAGAGAGTCTGGTTTCTGTGCCCTCTGTCTGGGACAGTGTTTGGGTCTCAGTGTTACAGAGAGTCTGGTTACTGTGCCCTCTGTCTGGGACAGTGTCTGGGTCTCAGTGTTACAGAGTGTGGTTACTGTGCCCTCTGTCTGGGACAGTGTCTGGGTCTCAGTGTTACAGAGAGTCTGGTTACTGTGCCCTCTGTCTGGGACAGTGTCTGGGTCTCAGTGTTACAGAGTCTGGTTACTGTGCCCTCTGTCTGGGACAGTGTCTGGGTCTCAGTGTTACAGAGAGTGTGGTTACTGTGCCCTCTGTCTGGGACAGTGTCTGGGTCTCAGTGTTACAGAGTGTGGTTACTGTGCCCTCTGTCTGGGACAGTGTCTGGGTCTCAGTGTTACAGAGAGTCTGGTTACTGTGCCCTCTGTCTGGGACAGTGTCTGGGTCTCAGTGTTACAGAGTCTGGTTACTGTGCCCTCTGTCTGGGACAGTGTCTGGGTCTCAGTGTTACAGAGTGTGGTTACTGTGCCCTCTGTCTGGGACAGTGTCTGGGTCTCAGTGTTACAGAGAGTCTGGTTACTGTGCCCTCTGTCTGGGACAGTGTCTGGGTCTCAGTGTTACAGAGAGTCTGGTTACTGTGCCCTCTGTCTGGGACAGTGTCTGGGTCTCAGTGTTACAGAGTCTGGTTACTGTGCCCTCTGTCTGGGACAGTGTCTGGGTCTCAGTGTTACAGAGAGTCTGGTTACTGTGCCCTCTGTCTGGGACAGTGTCTGGGTCTCAGTGTTACAGAGTCTGGTTACTGTGCCCTCTGTCTGGGACAGTGTCTGGGTCTTAGTGTTACAGAGTCTGGTTACTGTGCCCTCTGTCTGGGACAGTGTCTGGGTCTCAGTGTTACAGAGAGTCTGGTTACTGTGCCCTCTGTCTGGGACAGTGTCTGGGTCTCAGTGTTACAGAGAGTCTGGTTACTGTGCCCTCTGTCTGGGACAGTGTCTGGGTCTCAGTGTTACAGAGTCTGGTTTCTGTGCCCTCTGTCTGGGACAGAGTCGGGGTCTCAGTGTTACAGAGAGTCTGGTTACTGTGCCCTCTGTCTGGGACAGTGTCTGGGTCTCAGTGTTACAGAGTGTGGTTACTGTGCCCTCTGTCTGGGACAGTGTCTGGGTCTCAGTGTTACAGAGAGTCTGGTTTCTGTGCCCTCTGTCTGGGACAGTGTCTGGGTCTCAGTGTTACAGAGAGTTTGGTTACTGTGCCCTCTGTCTGGGACAGTGTCTGGGTCTCAGTGTTACAGAGAGTTTGGTTACTGTGCCCTCTGTCTGGGACATTGTCTGGGTCTCAGTGTTACAGAGAGTCTGGTTTCTGTGCCCTCTGTCTGGGACAGAGTCGGGGTCTCAGTGTTACAGAGAGTCTGGTTACTGTGCCCTCTGTCTGGGACAGTGTCTGGGTCTCAGTGTTACAGAGTGTGGTTACTGTGCCCTCTGTCTGGGACAGTGTCTGGGTCTCAGTGTTACAGAGAGTCTGGTTTCTGTGCCCTCTGTCTGGGACAGTGTCTGGGTCTCAGTGTTACAGAGAGTTTGGTTACTGTGCCCTCTGTCTGGGACAGTGTCTGGGTCTCAGTGTTACAGAGAGTTTGGTTACTGTGCCCTCTGTCTGGGACAGTGTCTGGGTCTCAGTGTTACAGAGAGTTTGGTTTCTGTGCCCTCTGTCTGGGACAGTGTCTGGGTCTCAGTGTTACAGAGAGTCTGGTTACTGTGCCCTCTGTCTGGGGCAGTGTCTGGGTCTCAGTGTTACAGAGTCTGGTTTCTGTGCCCTCTGTCTGGGACAGTGTCTGGGTCTCAGTGTTACAGAGAGTTTGGTTACTGTGCCCTCTGTCTGGGACAGTGTCTGGGTCTCAGTGTTACAGAGAGTCTGGTTTCTGTGCCCTCTGTCTGGGGCAGTGTCTGGGTCTCAGTGTTACAGAGAGTCTGGTTACTGTGCCCTCTGTCTGGGATAGTGTCTGGGTCTCAGTGTTACAGAGAGTCTGGTTACTGTGCCCTCTGTCTGGGACAGTGTCTGGGTCTCAGTGTTACAGAGAGTGTGGTTACTGTGCCCTCTGTCTGGGACAGTGTCTGGGTCTCAGTGTTACAGAGAGTCTGGTTACTGTGCCCTCTGTCTGGGACAGTGTCTGGGTCTCAGTGTTACAGAGAGTGTGGTTACTGTGCCCTCTGTCTGGGACAGTGTCTGGGTCTCAGTGTTACAGAGTGTGGTTACTGTGCCCTCTATCTGGGACAGTGTCTGGGTCTCAGTGTTACAGAGTCTGGTTACTGTGCCCTCTGTCTGGGACAGTGTCTGGGTCTCAATGTTACAGAGAGTCTGGTTACTGTGCCCTCTGTCTGGGACAGTGTCTGGGTCACAGTGTTACAGAGTCTGGTTACTGTGCCCTCTGTCTGGGACAGTGTCTGGGTCTCAGTGTTACAGAGTCTGGTTACTGTGCCCTCTGTCTAGGACAGTGTCTGGGTCTCAATGTTACAGAGAGTCTGGTTACTGTGCCCTCTGTCTAGGACAGTGTCTGGGTCTCAGTGTTACAGAGTCTGGTTACTGTGCCCTCTGTCTAGGACAGTGTCTGGGTCTCAGTGTTACAGAGAGTCTGGTTACTGTGCCCTCTGTCTGGGACAGTGTCTGGGTCTCAGTGTTACAGAGTCTGGTTACTGTGCCCTCTGTCTAGGACAGTGTCTGGGTCTCAGTGTTACAGAGTCTGGTTACTGTGCCCTCTGTCTGGGACAGTGTCTGGGTCTCAATGTTACAGAGAGTCTGGTTACTGTGCCCTCTGTCTGGGACAGTGTCTGGGTCTCAGTGTTACAGAGTCTGGTTACTGTGCCCTCTGTCTGGGACAGTGTCTGGGTCTCAGTGTTACAGAGTGTGGTTACTGTGCCCTCTGTCTGGGACAGTGTCTGGGTCTCAGTGTTACAGAGAGTCTGGTTTCTGTGCCCTCTGTTTGGGACAGTGTCTGGGTCTCAGTGTTACAGAGAGTCTGGTTTCTGTGCCCTCTGTCTGGGACAGTGTCTGGGTCTCAGTGTTACAGAGTGTGGTTACTGTGCCCTCTGTCTGGGACAGTGTCTGGGTCTCAGTGTTACAGAGAGTCTGGTTTCTGTGCCCTCTGTTTGGGACAGTGTCTGGGTCTCAGTGTTACAGAGAGTTTGGTTTCTGTGCCCTCTGTCTGGGACAGTGTCTGGGTCTCAGTGTTACAGAGAGTCTGGTTTCTGTGCCCTCTGTCTGGGGCAGTGTCTGGGTCTCAGTGTTACAGAGAGTCTGGTTACTGTGCCCTCTGTCTGGGATAGTGTCTGGGTCTCAGTGTTACAGAGAGTCTGGTTACTGTGCCCTCTGTCTGGGACAGTGTCTGGGTCTCAGTGTTACAGAGAGTGTGGTTACTGTGCCCTCTGTCTGGGACAGTGTCTGGGTCTCAGTGTTACAGAGAGTCTGGTTACTGTGCCCTCTGTCTGGGACAGTGTCTGGGTCTCAGTGTTACAGAGTGTGGTTACTGTGCCCTCTATCTGGGACAGTGTCTGGGTCTCAGTGTTACAGAGTCTGGTTACTGTGCCCTCTGTCTGGGACAGTGTCTGGGTCTCAATGTTACAGAGAGTCTGGTTACTGTGCCCTCTGTCTGGGACAGTGTCTGGGTCACAGTGTTACAGGGTGCCTGTGTCTGGGTCTCAGTGTTACAGAGAGTCTGGTTACTGTGCCCTCTGTCTGGGACAGTGTCTGGGTCTCAGTGTTACAGGGTGCCTGTGTCTGGGTCTCAGTGTTACAGAGAGTCTGGTTACTGTGCCCTCTGTCTGGGACAGTGTCTGGGTCTCAGTGTTACAGAGTGTGGTTACTGTGCCCTCTGTCTGGGACAGTGTCTGGGTCTCAGTGTTACAGAGAGTCTGGTTACTGTGCCCTCTGTCTGGGACAGTGTCTGGGTCTCAATGTTACAGAGAGTCTGGTTACTGTGCCCTCTGTCTGGGACAGTGTCTGGGTCACAGTGTTACAGGGTGCCTGTGTCTGGGTCTCAGTGTTACAGAGAGTCTGGTTACTGTGCCCTCTGTCTGGGACAGTGTCTGGGTCTCAATGTTACAGAGAGTCTGGTTACTGTGCCCTCTGTCTGGGACAGTGTCTGGGTCTCAGTGTTACAGGGTGCCTGTGTCTGGGTCTCAGTGTTACAGAGAGTCTGGTTACTGTGCCCTCTGTCTGGGACAGTGTCTGGGTCTCAGTGTTACAGAGTCTGGTTACTGTGCCCTCTGCATGGGACAGTGTCTGGGTCTCAGTGTTACAGAGAGTGTGGTTACTGTGCCCTCTGTCTGGGACAGTGTCTGTGTCTCAGTGTTATAGAGTCTGGTTACTGTGCCCTCTGTCTGGGACAGTGTCTGGGTCTCAGTGTTACAGAGTCTGGTTACTGTGCCCTCTGTCTGAGACAGTGTCTGGGTCTCAATGTTACAGAGAGTCTGGTTACTGTGCCCTCTGTCTGGGACAGTGTCTGGGTCTCAATGTTACAGAGAGTCTGGTTACTGTGCCCTCTGTCTGGGACAGTGTCTGGGTCTCAGTGTTACAGAGTCTGGTTACTGTGCCCTCTGTCTGGGACAGTGTCGGGGTCTCAGTGTTACAGAGTGTGGTTTCTGTGCCCACTGTCTGGGACAGTGTCTGGGTCTCAGTGTTACAGAGTCTGGTTACTGTGCCCTCTGTCTGGGACAGTGTCTGGGTCTCAGTGTTACAGGGTGCCTGTGTCTGGGTCTCAGTGTTACAGAGAGTCTGGTTACTGTGCCCTCTGTCTGGGACAGTGTCTGGGTCTCAGTGTTACAGAGTCTGGTTACTGTGCCCTCTGTCTGGGGCAGTGTCTGGGTCTCAGTGTTACAGAGTCTGGTTACTGTGCCCTCTGTCTGGGGCAGTGTCTGGGTCTCAGTGTTACAGAGAGTCTGGTTACTGTGCCCTCTGTCTGGGGCAGTGTCTGGGTCTCAGTGTTACAGAGTCTGGTTACTGTGCCCTCTGTCTGGGGCAGTGTCTGGGTCTCAGTGTTACAGAGTCTGGTTACTGTGCCCTCTGTCTGGGGCAGTGTCTGGGTCTCAGTGTTACAGAGAGTCTGGTTTCTGTGCCCACTGTCTGGGACAGTGTCTGGGTCTCAGTGTTACAGAGTCTGGTTACTGTGCCCTCTGTCTGGGACAGTGTCTGGGTCTCAGTGTTACAGGGTGCCTGTGTCTGGGTCTCAGTGTTACAGAGAGTCTGGTTACTGTGCCCTCTGTCTGGGACAGTGTCTGGGTCTCAGTGTTACAGAGTCTGGTTACTGTGCCCTCTGTCTGGGGCAGTGTCTGGGTCTCAGTGTTACAGAGTCTGGTTACTGTGCCCTCTGTCTGGGACAGTGTCTGGGTCTCAGTGTTACAGAGAGTCTGGTTACTGTGCCCTCTGTCTGGGACAGTGTCTGGGTCTCAGTGTTACAGAGAGTCTGGTTACTGTGCCCTCTGTCTGGGACAGTGTCTGGGTCTCAGTGTTACAGAGAGTCTGGTTACTGTGCCCTCTGTCTGGGGCAGTGTCTGGGTCTCAGTGTTACAGAGTCTGGTTACTGTGCCCTCTGTCTGGGACAGTGTCTGGGTCTCAGTGTTACAGAGAGTGTGGTTACTGTGCCCTCTGTCTGGGACAGTGTCTGGGTCTCAGTGTTACAGAGAGTCTGGTTACTGTGCCCTCTGTCTGGGGCAGTGTCTGGGTCTCAGTGTTACAGAGTCTGGTTACTGTGCCCTCTGTCTGGGACAGTGTCTGGGTCTCAGTGTTACAGAGAGTCTGGTTACTGTGCCCTCTGTCTGGGGCAGTGTCTGGGTCTCAGTGTTACAGAGTCTGGTTACTGTGCCCTCTGTCTGGGACAGTGTCTGGGTCTCAGTGTTACAGAGTCTGGTTACTGTGCCCTCTGTCTGGGACAGTGTCTGGGTCTCAGTGTTACAGAGAGTGTGGTTTCTGTGCCCTCTGTCTGGGACAGTGTCTGGGTCTCAGTGTTACAGAGAGTGTGGTTACTGTGCCCTCTGTCTGGGACAGTGTCTGGGCCTTACTTTTAGGTGGTGCCTTGTTACTCTGCCCTCTTGTGTTCACACGGTTGCAGGGAGATCTGAAACATATATTTCAGGTTTGGCATCTCAGTCCTTGTTAACACCTTCTCTTTCTTTTAGTAGCTGGGCATGGAGAAGGTATAATGATCTCAGTCGCATTGTTAACCTTAGTCCTCTGGCTGGAAGGGAGCGGGGCCTGTGAATAGTACTGGAGCCTTGATGGGGCTTGAGTGCTTTACACGTCTGGTGTGTTGCAGGCAGATCACGTGCTACCGTAGCCTCATTTCCCCAGATGTGTGCCCCCTCAGCAGAATGTCCTCTTACTATCCTAAATATGGGAATTAATAAGGGGGCCTTTCTCTTGCTAACGTTAGGGAACAAACCTTTGAAGAAGCAATAGTCAACGTGCCTGCATTGTGGCAAAACCCGTGGGTAGATTTTAAACGTGGGGTTTGCCAAAATAATCTAAGCAAAATGATGCAAATACTTGTACCTGGAGAAAAGTACCAAAAGGGATTTGGACCTGGTATTTCTGCAGATCCCTCCTTAAGTGAAACCCGAAACCCCAGCCTGGTCACCCCATCGACGACATGCAGGTAAAAGTTGCTATGCTGCTAACATCAGGCCGATACAGTAAAACCCCAGCCTGGTCACCCCATCAACGACATGCAGGTAAAGGTTCCTATGCTACTAAATTCATAGGTAATCACAAGGCCCAAGGCTTTTATTATCCTCCCCTACATGAGATGGAAGGAGCAGACATAAGTGTGAAGAGCCTGTCAGTGCTGCTTTATCCTTAGCTTTATTTTCTTGCAAATTCTAGAAGGGAAACATTTCCCAGAAGAAATTGTGCTAGCAAACGTTTTTGCCAGAAGTTGAAAAGGTTCCTTTCTCTGAGGGAGCGAGCGCTCATTGTCTTTCTCCACCACCCCTGGCCACCTGACATTATTACACCTGCCTGTCACTGCCTCTTGCAGCGCCACACATTGCTGATCCCTGTCCCTGCCAGTCAGCAGCTCTCACCTGCCCCTGCTCCACGCTCAGTGACTGCGAGCCTGCCTG
Organism: Rhinatrema bivittatum; assembly: GCF_901001135.1. Classification (NCBI taxonomy): domain Eukaryota; kingdom Metazoa; phylum Chordata; class Amphibia; order Gymnophiona; family Rhinatrematidae; genus Rhinatrema; species Rhinatrema bivittatum. Next base: position 2,484,042 of record NC_042620.1, on the reverse strand, counting down.
CCTTGGCTCTGTGAGTGGATGCAAGGGCATAATAGCAGCTGCTAGGCTTGCTCAGTGCTCACAGTATCCCTTGTGCATGCTGATCAGGCACTGCACATTCACACGCTGCAAAAGGTCACAGATAGACGGATGGACAGGATCTGCTACTTCAGACATTCCTTTTTTTTTGTTTGTTTTTATTTTCAGAAAGCACTAAAAACTAGTGCTGGGGGACTTTTGCTGGAAGAAATGTGAGGATCAGGTAAACATCCCATGACATTTCTGCAAAAGTTTATTTCTTTCCAGATTTATCAGAAAATGTATCTTTGGACATAGATGAACTAAATATAAGAACATAAGAAAATGCCATACTGGGTCAGACCAAAGGTCCATCAAGCCCAGCATCCTGTTTCCAACAGAGGCCAATCCAGGCTCTAAGTATCTGGCAAGTACCCAAACACTAAATAGATCCCACCCTACTAATGATGGTAACAAGCAGTGGCTATTCCCTAAGTCAAATTTACTAATAGCAGTTAATGGACTTCTCCAAGAACTTATCCAAACTTTTTTTTAAACCCATCTACACTAACTTCCTTAACCACATCCTCTGGCAATGAATTCCAGAGCTTAATTGTGCATTGAGTGGAAATAATTTTCTCTGATTTGTTTTAAATGTGCTGCTTGCTAACTTCATGGGATTCCCCCTAGTCCTTGTACTATCTGAAAAGCATTTCACATTTACCCGTTTATGATTTTATACATCTGTATCATATCCCCCCTCAGCCGTCTCTTCTCCAAGCTGAACAGCCCTAACCTCTTTAGTCTGACAGGTGTTTGTACAGTCCATTTATTCCAGCCTTGCCTGAATGTGAAGTCTGAGCATTGCCCATTAGTGCTGAGCCCTGTTTGTAAACCTGGTGCAGTCTGACAGCTCTATAGGGGACAGCCACACTCAGACACCTACGCTTTAGCAATTTTCCACATTTTTTGGCCTCTTTCCTCGTAGAGAAATTGGCTTGATAAAGCCATTCGGAGCCATTTCTCGCTCCCCAAGAGCTTTTGAATTTCATTCAGATTTCTGCCTCTTGAAGCATGAGATGACCCCTGGCCCCCCAGAGCTTCGGTTCGGGAAAGATCAGAGCACACTCTGATGTCATCAGGCATTGTTAAAGCTGCCCTGCCATTGGTTGATGGGGAGCATTTTAAAAGATGCCCTTCTATTGGCTCGGTTAGTGCCTCCATTACTAGCAGATTAATGATGCACTTTATCACATAGCAGTGCGCAGAATGAGCAATACAATGACCACGTGCCACGGAAAGACACGAGGTATCAGGAAGTGCTCTAACAGCTTCCTGTGGCTACTTTCCTACCTGTGCACCTGGGGAGGTTTTCTCTGAGAATTCGCTAAGGTGCCTGTGCAGAAAAGTTCCTCTGCTCTTTGCAGCTTCTGGTTTTTTCGGGCAGCAGAACAAGGACCAAACTCTGCCTGCACCTGCGATTTCCTGCTCTGGCCTCTTTCCAGTCCGGCTAAGTGTAGGGACGTTGTGGGAGGTCGTGCAAGCCTTTGGTCACTACATGGGGATATCGCCGGGTGACTCCTTTGTTATCCAGCTACAGCCGTTTGAAAATTGTGATTATTAACTTCACTGGAGTGACAAAGTTAAGGATTGAAAACATGAAATCGATGGGAAAGGAATTAATGTTCTCTAATATTTTGGTCCAGTTCCAGCCCTGTGGTTCAGTGGCAGTGCTGTGCACAAAACAGGGCTGGGCTTGGTCCTGAGCCCAGAGACCACGAGGCCATCACTCAGGAGTGATCCCTCCTAACCAAACCCAAGGCCCATGAGCACCAGCTTCCAGCCCCCTGGGCTAGGAATCCAGCGCCCCCCCCAAATCCTTCCAACCTTGGGGAATGAAATCCAGAGCTGGGGCACCTGCTCTTCCTTAATCGCTACCCAATATGTGCCCCTCCCCCGTCTCCCCCTCCCAAACACTACTGCAGGCTGAGTACCTGCCCCCACAGTCCCATCCCTGCAGCCACGTGCTCTCCTTCCCTGTGTCCCTAGAGTACCTGATCACTCCACGGGAGAGTCTTAATAGAAATAACACAGAAACCATCATTTAATACCAAGGCCAGCAGAATTAAATCATCCAGCTGATGAGGCAGGAGAGATAACAGAACTACCCAGGGCATGGATCCTCCAGGGAGATGGGACGATGGTCACAATTCACATCTGGCGTGAAGGAAGGGGGTGACAGGGACATGAACATCTGTAATCAGGAAAGAGGCTGCCAAGGACATGAACATCTGTGGGGGAAGGACGGGGAATGCAAGAGACATGAACATCTGCACTGAGGGAGTGGGCTCAGGGCTGGTGAAAGGGTATTAGGTGCACTCTTTTGCCTACTGTAGGGAGCCATGGCCACGCCCTTCTCTCCACCCTCTCCGCATCACTTTCCCCTCCTGACCCTGCGCCTGACCACACTGCCCAGCCTCCCTCCTCCGTTTCTCTCAGCATAACCCCGGAGCCCCCTCCCTGCCAGGAATCCTCTCCCTCTGCACAGCTCCCCCCTGCCCCACGCTTCACAGATACACCCACGCCTTTTCTTGCGGTGCCAGGACTTAGCCCGAGGTGACCGGCCTTGCATGCACTGCCTGGCACCGGCCAGGACCCATGCCTGCCCCCAGCTCCTGCCCTCTCCCTCCCGCTGCCACTTTCCCTGCACGGGAGGGGGAGGGGAGGGCGCGGGCAGCTGTTGCCAAGCGGAGAGGCGCGCGCGGGAACGCCACGGCAGCCAATCGGAGAGTTCCCCCGTCGCCTTGGAAACGGTTCCTGAGGCCGTCGGCGCCGACACGTGCGCGCCACCCCCAGGTGGGCCTGGGCGCGCGCGCGTGCATGCTGCACGCTAAGGTCCGGAGCTGTGCACGTGCTCAGCGGGTTTCTAATGCCCACAACCCCAGAATAAGGGGGAGGCGAGGCGGGAGTGGGGACTGTGGGAGAGGAGGATGGAGAGAGGGGGCCGTGTGTGAAAGGAGGAGAAAGTGATGGGGGCTGGGAGGGAACCATGTGTGAGAGGAGGAGGGAGTGAAGGGGTGGGGACAGTGTGTGGAGGGAGGCGATAGTGATGGCAGGGAGAGGGGAGAGTGTGAGGGGAGGAGGGGTGATGAGAATAAAAGATTTACTTGGAATTGTGGGAAGAGGAATAGGGAGTGATAGGGTAAGAGGAGAAATTGGGGGAATGGGAGGGAGAGTAGCAAGTGATGGGGGTCAAAGGAGCAGTTGGGGGAATAGTGCAAGGTGATGCATATAGAGAAAAATAACCCATGCTATAATTACACAATGTTGGGTTCCATATTAGGCGCTACCACCCAAGAAAGAGATCTAGGCGTCATAGTGGATAACACATTGAAATCGTCGGTGCAGTGTGCTGCGGCAGTCAAAAAAGCAAACAGAATGTTGGGAATTATTAGAAAGGGAATGGTGAATAAAACGGAAAATATCATAATGCCTCTGTATCGCTCCATGGTGAGACCGCACCTTGAATACTGTGCACAATTCTGGTCACCGCATCTCAAAAAAGATATAATTGCGATGGAGAAGGTACAGAGAAGGGCTACCAAAATGATAAGGGGAATGGAACAGCTCCCCTATGAGGAAAGACTAAAGAGGTTAGGACTTTTCAGCTTGGAGAAGAGACGGCTGAGGGGGGATATGATAGAGGTGTTTAAAATCATGAGAGATCTAGAACTAGTAGATGTGAATCGGTTATTTACTCTTTCGGATAATAGAAGGACTAGGGGGCACTCCATGAAGTCTGCAAGTAGCACATTTAAGACTAATCGGAGAAAATTCTTTTTCACTCAACGCACAATAAAGCTCTGGAATCATTGCCAGAGGATGTGGTTAAGGCAGCTATTTATTTATTTATCTATCTATCTATCTATCTATTTATTTATTTATTTATTTATTTAATTAACGGTTTTTATATACTGGTGTACGTTGGGAACGTCACATCAGTTTACAAAGAACAGAATTCAGCTACACCAACAGAAGGTTAGTGTAGCTGAGTTTAAAGAAGGTTTGGATATGTTCCTAGAGAAGTCAGCAAACTGCTGTTTCTTAGTGTCCAGTCAGGTGAATCCAGAATCCGTGGGTTATGCACCTCTATCAGCGATGCACGTCCTCCATCTGCTGGAGACGGAGACTACTGGCAGGGATATATATATATATATATATATATATATATATATATATATATATATATAAACCAAAAATTTGGCAATACTATCTCCCCTAGTGCTGAGGCTTATATACCAACAAACTCCCCAACAGACTACTGTCAGGGTTAAAAGCACTATTATAATATGTAATAAAGCATTTCAAAAGATGTGGTTATTTTGAAAATATAAAATTTATTAATGGCTTCAACCAAATCACCAATGATGTGTATGAATAAATATATTACAAACCATGAAATATAACTTACTAAAATCCCCACCAAACACCTTAATATTGACCCCCCATCCTCTTCTAATATAACCCTCAATCTGACCCTGATCAACTAAATATTCCCTCCTCTCATTGACGTTATAACAGGTCTATGTTAAAGAAATACACCACTTAGTACTTCAACTATCTTAAATCTCGTGTCTTCAATCGCATTCCTTGATTCACACATTGATCAACTACTAGTGGTGTATGTCCTTTAGATGTCTTTACATCCCATCCCGACAAGGTCCTCGTTTCGCCAAGATTGGCTTCTTCAGGGGAATACTTTAATTATGGCCAAACGTCAATGGAAACGAATAAATTCCATCACTTATATCTGCACTCCGTGCAGATATAAGTGATGGAATTTATTCCATCACTTATATCTGCACGTGCAGATATAAGTGATGGAATTTATTCGTTTCCATTGACGTTTGGCCATAATTAAAGTATTCCCCTGAAGAAGCCAAATGCCGTGCAGATATAAGTGATGGAATTTATTCCATCACTTATATCTGCACGTGCAGATATAAGTGATGGAATTCCATCACTTATATCTGCACGTGCAGATATAAGTGATGGAATTTATTCGTTTCCATTGACGTTTGGCCATAATTAAAGTATTCCCCTGAAGAAGCCAATCTTGGCGAAACGAGGACCTTGTCGGGATGGGATGTAAAGACATCTAAAGGACATACACCACTAGTAGTTGATCAATGTGTGAATCAAGGAATGCGATTGAAGACACGAGATTTAAGATAGTTGAAGTACTAAGTGGTGTATTTCTTTAACATAGACCTGTTATAACGTCAATGAGAGGAGGGAATATTTAGTTGATCAGGGTCAGATTGAGGGTTATATTAGAAGAGGATGGGGGGTCAATATTAAGGTGTTTGGTGGGGATTTTAGTAAGTTATATTTCATGGTTTGTAATATATTTATTCATACACATCATTGGTGATTTGGTTGAAGCCATTAATAAATTTTATATTTTCAAAAATAACCACATCTTTTGAAATGCTTTATTACATATTATAATAGTGCTTTTAACCCTGACAGTAGTCTGTTGGGGAGTTTGTTGGTATATATATATATATATATATATATATATCCCTGCCAGTAGTCTCCGTCTCCAGCAGATGGAGGACGTGCATCTCCCTACTGGGGATTGCTTCATTTTGAAAAAGGGGAAATAAGGAAAATTAATTGGTTCCACTCTCCTGCGGTGATACCAAATGGTCCCTCCCCCAGTTGAGAATTCCTGAGGTGATTTCCGTGGTTCCTCGGATGAGTGCCTTGGTCTCGTAGCCGGTTTTCAGCCGGCGTGGACTTAGCTGGTTAAGCAGCTGAAAGGCAGCGGGTGCGGGAAGCCAAGTGTGGCGGTAACGGCAAATGCCCTCTTCCCCCGCAGCCGGAGACCCTCTCTTTTCTCAGCCAGGTAAGGCTGCGCTCAGGTAAATCTTTACTTTGAAAAAAAAAAATTATACAGACACGGAGAAGGAGGGTTTTTTAGTGTAGGGCTTCCTCCTTCCCCCGATCTCCGTGCTCGGTGCGCTGTTCCGAAGTTCATCCTGCTCCGTGGCAGGTCGAGGGATGTGGAAAGCCTGGTGGGTTGAACAACCTCTGTAGATTGGGCCCTGCTCTGAGGATTTTCCGCTGCGAGCCGTGTGGTAGGCCTCAATGGCGTTTCGCATGCTTTCTATGGGCTGCCCTCTCTAGGATTGTCGGTTCGGTGTGTGCGTGTAGCTGGGCGTCCAGGTTGTGCATCCAGTTTTTTGGATGCTTAGTTGGGCCTTGTAGTCTGTGTGTCCAACTTAAGCGGTGCCTTTAGTGGCTGCCCGCTTACCTGTGCGCACAAGTTGTGCGTTGTTGTGCACTTACGTTTTGTGGTGCTTATCCTGGGGAGGCCTAAGTCTTGGATGCCTAGGTGTGAGATACCTAAGTATTGGATGCCTAATTTTTGGACACCTAGGTTGGACGCCTAGAATTTTTGGACATCTTAAAAACAAAACAAAAAATCCATAGCTACACATGCCTCCGGTCGCCATAATGGCGCCTGTACCTACGAAACCTAAGCGCCTTTCTCTTTGCACTGCCTGTAATATTCAGGCATCTCAACTAGGAGTGCCCGCTAACTTGTGCCAGCGCTGTTTGGAGGCTCAGGGAAAATTATTTTCCTCTGATTTCACTAAGACTGGTTTTTCCCAGCGGGATGTAAGCCTGGCTAAAGACGTGTCAGGTGGGGTGCCTGACTTTGGAACTCCCCCTACCTGGTTCTTCAGCAGGGCAAGGTAGCTCAGTAAGTACTCCTCAAGTGCCTCCTGTTATGGATGCTTCTACATTTTCCTGGGTAGAATTTTTCCAGGGATTGTAATCCTTTCTTCAGGTGCAGTCCTCAGCCCTATCCAATGCTCCCAGAGCAGAGTCACAGGTGGGAACCTTGCCTGGACCTACAGTTAAGCACTGGAGTACTCCTAGAGCAGCAGCAGGACTGCCCGATAGAGATCCGGAAGGCACGGATGATGATGTCGATCCTGACTCTCTTAAGGATGGTGAAATTCCTCCAGAATTAGAACCGTATAGAACTATGCTATGGTTCTTTCATAGAGTTGAACTGCCAGCTCTGATTTCCTAGACCTTGAAAATGCTCGGGGTTCCTGGGGCAGATTCTGTGTCTGAGAAATCCCATTTTGGTTTCCTTACCTAAAGCCTTTTGTTTTTCCCTGTGATGGAGGCCATTCAAGAATTGATTGATCTTGAGTGGGGTTCCCCAGAGGCTAATTTCAAAGGAGGTTGAATTTTGGAAGGCCTGTACCCTCTAGATCCAGTAGTAAGAGAGCGATTAAGTTTTATGAAGTAGATGCACTTGTTTCTACAGTCTCCAAGCGGATCACTATTCCCATGGAAGGAAGAGCAGCCTTGAAGGATGGTCATGATGGAAAGGTTGAGACTATTCTTAAGCAAGCATTTGAAGCAGTGTCAATTACCTTGCGATCGCTTCTTGTTGTTCCTTGGTAGCTTGCTTTTATTTGCTTCTCTCCCAGGAGGTTGATGACTCTGGGGTAAACTCCAGGGTGATTATGGAACCAGCCGCTGCCCTCTTGGGGATGTGGACTGTGATTTGGTACACACTTCGGCCAGAGGGGTGGCTTCGTTAGTAGCGGCCAGGCATCAGTTATGGCTGAGAAATTGGTCAGCCAATGCAACCTCCAAGGCTTACTTCACCAAATTAACCTTCAAAGGCTCGCTCTTATTTGGGAGTGAGTTGGAGAAACTGGCCACTAAGTGGGATGAATCACCGGTTCCTCGTTTGCCAGAGGATAAGAAGCAGATGCTGCGCTCCTTTAACATGAGAGGTCATGCTAGAGGATCCAAATGTTTTCAACCCTATTGAGGAGCGACCTTTCAGAGGACTCGATCCTTCGATAGGCCTCAGTCCTTTTGTCCCAGATAACCCAGAAGTGGCGCAAGCTCGGGTAGTGGACCTACTGATCCTCCCAATGAAGGTTTGCCGACCCACCCCCGGAAACAAGAGATAGGGGGATGCCTCTCTCTTTTATCAGAGGTGGGTCGAAATCACATCGGATCAATGGGTCCTGGAGCTGATTCAAGAAGGATGAGCGATGGAGTTTTGCAGTGTTCCTCGGGACATGTTCATGGAGTCTCCCTGCCAATCCCCACAGAGGAAGCAGGCAGTGGAGGGCACATTGGCAAGGCTCCTCAGTCTGAGGGCTGCGGTTCGAGTGCCCATGTCTCAAGAAAATATGGGGCGATATTCCATTTATTTTGTGATGCCCAAGAAGGAGGGCTCTTTTCATCCCATCCTGGATGTCAAAGGTGTCAACTGTCATCTGCAAGTGAAACATTTTTGCATGGAAACCTTGCGCTCAGTGATAATGGCCGTGCAGTTGGGGGAATTTCTGATCTCTCTGGATCTGTCCAAAATGTATCTTCACATTCCCATCTGACTAGAACATCAATGCTTTCTGCAGATCGCAGTTCAGGGATGCAACTTTCAGTTTTGGGCATTGCCCTTTGGTCTGGCCACCGCTCCCAGGACCTTTTCCAAGGTAATGGTAGTAGTTGCGGCAGAGTTGAGAAAGGAGGGGATCCTAGTATACCCATATTTGGCGACTGGCTGATTCGAGCTAAGTTGCTGGAGGAGAGCCGCCTGGTGATTCGCAAGGTGATTTCCCTCTTGCAGGAGCTCAGCTGGGTGGTGAACCTGGCCAAGAGCAGTCTTCAACCTGCTCAGACATTGGAATACCTCGGGATTCAGTTCTACATGAAGCAGGGCAAGGTTTTCCTGCCGGAAGTTCGAATTCAGAAGTTGCTGGCACAGCTCCATCTGTTGATGAACACTCTGTGCCCGACTGTATGGTCCTACCTGCGAGTATTTGGCTTAATGACAGTGACCTTGGACATGGTACCATGGGTGAGGGCGCATATGCGTCCTCTTTAGCACTCCTTGCTGTTTCGGTGGTACCCAAAGTCTTAGGACTATTTGATTCAGCTCACCTCCTGATGGAGGTCTCCTCCCAACTGCAGTTGGTGTCTGCAGGTGGACCATCTAAGGAAGGGAGCTTCCCTAACACCACTGGACTGCAACAGATGTGAGCTTCTTGATTGGGGAGCTCACTGTCAGGAGCTGACAGCGCAAGAGCGCTGGAATGCAGAAGAGTCTCTGGGTGGTTCGTTAGCATTTTTGCAGTTTGGCGACAGGCTGCAGAGTCGATGGGTCTGGATAATGTTGGACAATACAATGACTGTGACTTACATCGATCGGCAGGGAGGTACCAAGAGCCAATAAGTGTCGCAGGAAATAGATCACCTGATGGAATGGGCAGAAATACATCGCCAGATGATCTCAGCCTCACACATAGCTGGAAAAGGCAATGTAAGAGCAGACTTTCTCAGCAGGGATAATCTGGACCCAAAAGACTGAGCGTTGTCAGACGAGGTGTTTCAGCTGATTCTGGATCGCTGGGGTCTCCTGTTCCTACACCTGTTGGCGACTTTGCGCAATGCGAATGTTCCATGATTCTTCAGCCACAGGAGGGATCTGAAGTCATTGGGGATCGATGCCCTAGTGTAGGAGTGGCCGGCAGACAAGTTGCTGTATGCCTTTCCAACATGGAAAGGCTAAAGAGGTTAGTACATTTCAGCTTGGAGAAGAGACGGCTGAGGGGGATATGATAGAGGTCTAGAATGGGTAAATGTGAATCGGTTATTTACTCTTTCGGATAATAGAAAGACTAGGGGGCACTCCATGAAGGTAGTATGTGGCACATTTAAAACTAATCGGAGAAAGTTCTTTTTCACTCAACGCACAATAAACTCTGGAATTTGTTGCCAGAGGATGTGGTTAGTGCAGTTAGTGTAGCCTTGTTTAAAAAAGGATTGGATAGGTTCTTGGAGGAGAAGTCCATTACCTGCTATTAATTAAGTTGACTTATTTATTTATTTATTTATTTATTTATTTATTTATTTAAGGGTTTTTATATACTGCAGTACGTAAAGAGATACATCACCGCGGTTTACATTTAACAATAACTTAGCAACAGGCTTTACATTGACATTATTAATAGGTATTACATATACTATCTTAGAAATATATATACTTAGAAAATATACTTATATACTTAGAAAATATATACTTAGAAAATACTTAGAAAATATATATACTTAGAAAGTATACATATATACTTAGAAAATAGCCACTGCTATTACTAGCAACGGTAACATGGAATAGACTTAGTTTTTGGGTACTTGCCAGGTTCTTATGGCCTGGATTGACCACTGTTGGAAACAGGATGCTGGCATGTTCTTATGTTCTTCTTATGTTCTTATGGTTCATGTTGGGCAGATTTTTTCAAAGGATCGAGCATCACAGAGGGATGATGCTCTTTGTTGCTCCAGATTGGCCTAGGAGACCATTGTATGCGGATCTGCAGAACTCCTGGTGGACTCACCTCTTCGTCTTCTGGCGCATAGGGCCCTGCAGCAGCAGGGACCTGTACTTCACAAAGATCCGACTCGATTTTGTCCTTCAGAATGGCCCTTGAAAGGGTTCGCTTGCTGAAACATGGATACTCTGCAGAAGTGATTTCCACCTTGCTAAGAACTAGAAGGTTCTCCACTTCCTTGGCCTATGTGCGAGTTTGGCACTTGTTTGATGCCTGGTGTGAGGATCGAGGTACTTTTCCTTCTTCGGTCAAGATCTTACTCATTTTGGAATTTCTGCAGGATGGCTTGAATAAAGGCTTGGCCCTCAATTCCTTAAAGGTACAAGTAGCGGCTCTCGCCTGTTTCAGGTGTCAAGTGAATGGTGATTCCCTGTTGGCTCATCCTGATGTGGCCTGTTTCCTGAAAGGAGTGAGACATCTTCATCCTCCTTTGTGGTTTTCAGTGCCTCTATGAAGTATTGGTATTGGATTTCTTGGCAGGCCCTATGTTTAGACAACTGTGTACTCTGTCCTCACGCTTACTGAACTTGAAAATGGTGATTCTTGTGGCAATTTGTTCTGCGCATAGGGTTTTCGAACTGCAGGCCTCATCTTGCCAGGAGCCATTCCTCTGGCTGACTCTAGGGGCGGTACAGCTGCGTACTGTTCCTTCCTTTTTACCGAAGTTGGTCACTGAGTTTCACTTGAATTAAGCCATCTCCTTGCTGTCTCTGGATAGAGGGAGAGTTGTAGAAGAGTATCGTCTGTTGCGACTCTTGGATATCAAGAGACATATTGTCAGGTGTCTGGAGGTTACTGAGCCTTTGTGGAAGTTGGCTCACCTGTTTGTCATTCAAGGCAGTACTAGTCAATGAGAGCCGGCTTCGTGAGCTACCATAGCTCACTGGTTTAAGAAGGTAGTCACAGCCGTGTATGTGGATTCTGAAAAGCCGTTATCTAGTCAGATTAGGGCTCATTCCACTAGGGCTCAGGCAGTGTCATGGGTGGAAGTCTCCCATCGATTTTTGCCGAGCTGCGACGTGGTCCTCCTTACCCACCTTTTCCAGGTATTATCGTCTGGCTGTGCAGGCCCTGGAGGATGCAGCCTTTGTACATGCAGTTTTGACAGGACCACGGGCAACCTCCTGCCCTATTTGGGAGTAGCTTGGGTACATCCCACTGGTGCTGGATTAATCTGACTGGATGCTAAGAAATGAGAAATTACTACTTAACTGATAATTTCCTTTTCTTTAGGACAGTCAGATGAGTCCAGCTTCCCTCCCTTGACTGCCGAATGATTGTAGTGTGGTCCTTCTCTGTGAGTACGTATTTCAAGAATTACTGGTAACTTTTAGTCCAGTCCCAAGAATAACGTTATTACATTCTTGTCTGAGCTCAGTGTTGCCTGTTGACCGAATATTGAAATGGTTATCTGTTTTTAATCAAGTTTTTTGCTAGTCTGTTCACAGTTGCTTTTGAAGAGTATACTGGAAGGCTGATGTAACTGCAGGGATATATATACTGTGACGTCAGTTTGCTCTGTCTCCATCTGCTGGCAGAAGTGCATAACTCACTTGTTCTGGACTCATCTGACTGTGGTAAGAAAAGAATATTATCAGCCAAGTAGTAATTTCTCATTACTCAAGTTGACTTAGGGAATAGCCACTGCTATTACTGGCATTAGTAGCAAGGCATCTACTTAATTTTTAGGTACTTGCCAGATACTTATAACCTGGATTGGCCACTGTTGGAACCAGGATGCTGGGCTTGATGGACCCTCGGTCTGACCCAGTAAGGCATGTTCTGAATTACTTATGAGTAGGGAGTGATTAGGTCAGAGAAGCAGTTGGGGGAATATTGGTGGTGGTGGGGTGTTGGGAGTAATGGGGTAAGAGTAGTTAGGGGAATAGTGGAAGGGGCAATACGAAGTGAAGGAGGGGTCAAAAGAGCAGTTGGAATAATTGGAGGGGGAAGTATGAGTAATGGAGTAAGGAGCAGTGGGGGAATAGTAGGAGGGGGAGTAGGGAGTGATAGGATCAGAGTGACAGTTGGAATAGTGGTAGGGGGAGTAGAGAGTGGGATGGGGTCAGAGGGGTAGTTGGCGGATTAGGGGGCAGTAGGGAGTAATGGAGTCAGAGAAGCAGTTGGGGCATAATGGAGAGGGAGTAGGGGCGTGATCTGCTCTGAGGAGAAATTGGGGTAAAAGTGGGAGGGGAGTAGGAATTTAAGGGGTCAGAGGAGCAGTTGGAATAGTGGGAAGGGGAGTAGGGATTATGGAGTCAGGAGCAGTTGGAATAGTGGGAGGGGGAGTAGGGATTTATGGGTCAGAGGAACAGTTGGAATAGTGGGAGGGGGGAGTAGGGATTTATGGGGTCAGGAGCAGTTGGAATAGTGGGAGGGGGAGTAGGGATTTATGGGGTCAGAGGAACAGTTGGAATAGTGGGAGAGGGAGTAGGGATTTATGGGGTCAGAGGAACAGTTGGAATAGTGGGAGGGGGAGTAGGGATTTATGGGGTCAGAGGAACAGTTGGAATAGTGGGAGAGGGAGTAGGGATTTATGGGGTCAGAGGAACTGTTGGAATAATGGGGGGGGGGGAGGGAGTAGGGATTTATGGGGTCAGGAACAGTTGGAATAGTGTGAGGGGGGTACAGATTTATGGGGTCAGAGGAACAGTTGGAATAGTGGGAGGGGGTAGGGATTTATGGGGTCAGAGGAGCAGTTGGAATAGTGGGAGGGGGAGTAGGGATTTATGGGGTCAGAGGAACAGTTGGAATAGTGGGAGGGGGAGTAGGGATTTATCAGGTCAGAGGAACAGTTGGAATAGTGGGAGGGGGTGTAGGGATTTATGGGGTCAGAGGAACAGTTGGAATTGTGGGAGGGGGAAGTAGGATTTATGGGGTCAGAGGAAACAGTTGGAATAGTGGGAGGGGGTTGTAGGGAGGGATTAGTGGGGGTAGGAGTAATGGGGGTGAGGGGGATAGGGAGGGATTAGTGGGGAGTAGGAGTGATGGGGTGAGGGGAGCTGTGGGAGCGGGATTAGGGAGGTATTAGTGGGGAGTAGGGAATGATGGGTGAGAGGAGCAGTGGGAGGGGTGTAGGAAGGGATTAGTGATGGTAGGGAGTGATGGGGTGAAGTGATAAGGAGGTATTAGTGGGGGTAGGGAGTGATGAGTGAGGAGCAGTGGGAGGGGGTGTATGGAGAGATAGGGGATAGGGAGGGATTAGGGGGTAGGGGAGCAGTGGGAGTGAGATAGGGAGGGATTAGTGGGAGAAGGGAGTGATAGGTGAGGGGAGCAGTGGGAGGGGGAGTAGGATGGGATTATTGGGGTAGGGAGTGATGGGTGAGGGGTGAGGGGAGCAGTGGGAGGTGGTGTAGGGTGGGATTATTGGGGGTAGGGAGTGATGGGGTGAGGGGATCAGTGGGAGGGGGAGTAGAGTGGGATTAGTGGAGGGTAGGGAGTTATGGGGTGAGGGGAGCAGTGAGAGAGGGATAGGGATTAGTGGGGAATAGTGAGTGATGGGGTGAGGGGAGCAGTGGGAGGGGGAGTAGAGAGGGATTAGTGGAGGGTAGGGAATTATGGGATGAGGGGAGCAGTGGGAGGGGGATTAGGAGGGATTAGTGGAGGGTAGGGAGTTATGGGATGAGGGGAGCAGTGGGAGTGGGATTAGGGAGGGATTAGTGGAGAGTAGGAGTCATGGTGTGAGGGGATAGGGAGGGATTAGTGGCAATTAGGGAGTTATGGGGTGAGGGGAGTAGGGAGGGATTAGTGGAGAGTAGGGAGTTATGGGGTGAGGGGAGTAGGGAGGGATTAGTGGAGAGTAGGGAGTTATGGGGTGAGGGGATTAGGGAGGGATTAGTGGAGAGTAGGAGTTATGGGGTGAGGGGATTAGGGAGGGATTAGTGTAGGGTAGGGGAGTTATGGGGTGAGGGGATTAGGGAGGGATTAGTGGAGAGTAGGGAGTTATGGGGTGAGGGGATTAGGGAGGGATTAGTGGAGAGTAGGGAGTTATGGGGGAGGGGATTAGGGAGGGATTAGTGTAGGGTAGGGAGTTATGGGGTGAGGGGATTAGGGAGGGATTAGTGGAGAGTAGGGAGTTATGGGGTGAGGGGATTAGGGAGGGATTAGTGTAGGGTAGGGAGTTATGGGGTGAGGAGATTAGGGAGGGATTAGTGGAGAGTAGGGAGTTATGGGGTGAGGGGTTTAGGGAGGATTAGTGGAGAGTAGGGAGTTATGGGGTGAGGGGATTAGGGAGGGATTAGTGGAGAGTAGGGAGTTATGGGGTGAGGGGATTAGGAGGGATTAGTGGAGAGTAGGGAGTTATGGGGTGAGGGATTAGGGAGGGATTAGTGGAGAGTAGGGAGTTATGGGGTGAGGGGATTAGGGAGGGATTAGTGTAGGGTAGGGAGTTATGGGGTGAGGGGATTAGGGAGGGATTAGTGTAGGGTAGGGAGTTATGGGGTGAGGGGATTAGGGAGGGATTAGTGGAGGGTAGGGAGTTATGGGGTGAGGGGATTAGGGAGGGATTAGTGGAGAGTAGGGAGTTATGGGGTGAGGGGATTAGGGAGGGATTAGTGTAGGGTAGGAGTTATGGGGTGAGGGGATTAGGAGGGATTAGTGGAGAGTAGGGAGTTATGGGGTGAGGGGATAGGGAGGGATTAGTGTAGGGTAGGGAGTTATGGGGTGAGGAGATTAGGGAGGGATTAGTGGAGAGTAGGGAGTTATGGGGTGAGGGGATTAGGGAGGATTAGTGGAGAGTAGGGAGTTATGGGGTGAGGGGATTAGGGAGGGATTAGTGGAGAGTAGGGAGTTATGGGGTGAGGGGTTTAGGGAGGATTAGTGGAGAGTAGGGAGTAGGGAGGGATGGGGGCAGTCGGTGGGGAGTAGGGAAGCAGACTCTTTGGGCTGAGGTGTTATTAATCTTGGTTCACAGTTATTTGGGGAGGGGATAATCCCCCTCCCATTTCCCCAGCCTGTGCAGCAGGAAATCCTGCCTCTGCCCGCTGATGTGCTGGGGATGCTTTCCTCATGCTCCCCTAGCCGTGGCCGAGGCCGGGAATTGAACCCTCATAGAGCAGTACCCCGGGCCCGGCCCTCCTTATCTTACAGGCTCCCCCTTATTCTCATGGTTCATCAGTCAATGGATCATCTCTGAGTGCCCTACGGGATCCAGTGACAGAAGCCTGGGGACAGAGGGCAGCGTATTCTGCCTTCTCCTTTGGGGCTTTCAGGTCAGGCAGATCCATCCTCCTTTGGAGCTTGGTTCCCTTGGTCTTCACTCACAACTCTCTGAGGGTTTGTGCGCTCTCCAGCTTGGCCCCGCCACTGGTTTGTGGCCTCCTGGAGCAGCAGTGTTTGGGAATCAGAGGTTGTGCATACTCGGGGAATGGAAGACGTGAGCTGGAGTCACAACACAGCACGGCACTGCCTTTCATCTTCCGGGGCCAGGTGGACACTAAGGGTTTGTAGGATCTCTAGTTCTAGAGCAGGAGCGGTGAATTGCTGAGATGGAGGAGGTTGTGTGGCCCTGGGGTCCTGCTGCAGACCTCTCACTTCTCCCTGCTCCCTGCAGGTTCCTCTTGACTCTGGGATGGAGCTGCCTGTCACAGCCCTACCTGGGGAGGTATTGGGGCGCACCATGACTTCTACGGTGCAAACTCTTCTGTTCAAACTGCTTCCTCATGACGTGGGCCAGGAGTGGCTGCAGAGCTGTGAGCAGGAGATTCAGCGCCGATATGACATTGTCCCATCTGTGGTCTGCGCCATGTGCTGCCTCTTTGGTGTCATCTACTGCTTCTTTGGTAAGTACTGGAGGATACTGTAACCCCCCCTGTACCCCTGTAATCTGTAACTGTAACCTGTGCTCATATCTCTACACCCACATAACCCATTTGTACATCCAATGCGCTCTCCGTAACTTGCGTGTACATTGATGCATCTCCGTAAGCAGAATGTATTTGCAGTGTATCCCCAGAGCCTCTGTGTACATCTCTGAGATCGGGTCCTTGCAGAGGTTGAAGTGGGCGTGACTGTATTCAGAGGACAGATGCTCTGGCCTTTAGATTAAATTTGGAACACAAAAAAAGACGAAAGCTCCAGAGTGAATGGCCTCAAGGGCAGCCTGTGAAACTACACCTCCAAGGAACTGGGCTGGAGGGAGGAGCAGTGAAAAGCCATTGCTGGCAGCAAGGAAGTATTTCTAGCAACTTGAAGACTGCCCAGTGTCTTACAAAGAAATGACGGCAGAAGAAGACCAAACGGCCCATCCAGTCTGCCCAGCAAGTTTCACACTTTTTTTTTCTCATACTTATCTGTTACTCTCGGCTCTTAGTAACCTTTTGGTTCTATTTCCCTTGTACTCCCACCATTAATGTAGAGAGCAGTGTTGGAACTGCATCTAAGTGAAATATCTAGCTTAATTAGTTAGGGGTAGTAACCGCCACAATAAGCAAGCTACACCCATGCTTATTTGTTTACCCAGACTATGTAATTCAGTCCTTGTTGGTTGTTGTCTGTATATAGATCCACTTTTCTTCATTCCCCCTGCCGTTGAAGCAGAGAGTTATGCTGGATATGCATTGAAAGAGAAGTATCAGACTTTCTCCCCTGCCATTGAAGCAGAGAGCTATGCTGGATATGCGTGAAGTATCAGACTTTCTCCCCTGCCGTTGAAGCAGAGAGCTATGCTGGATATGTGTGAAGCATCAGTCTTTCTCCCCTGCCGTTGAAGCAGAGAGCTATGCTGGATATGCGTGAAGCATCAGTCTTTCTCCCCTGCCGTTGAAGCAGAGAGCTATGCTGGATATGCGTGAAGCATCAGTCTTTCTCCCCTGCCGTTGAAGCAGAGAGCTATGCTGGATATGTGTGAAGCATCAGTCTTTCTCCCCTGCTGTTGAAGCAGAGAGCTATGCTGGATATGTGTGAAGCATCAGTCTTTCTCCCCTGCCTGATACTTCACGCATATCCAGCATAGCTCTCTGCTATCTATGTAGCTATCTATATAGGACTCTGGTCCTGCAGTCTGATTCTGGGTTTCTTTGCCTGTGACCCTGCTTGCCTCACCTGGATTGGGGCTACCTGTCTTTGGACATCATTGAGCCTTAGGTCTGGACTGGAGCAATTGGTTCCCTATTACCAAGATGAAAGCCGGCTTGCTTGTATGTGTTACTCACTCAGTATAATTGGAAGTAAACTCCCAGACTTGTACCTGACCTGCTTATCTTTCTGCTCTTCGAGAAGCCTTGAGTACAACTTTTCTGGGGACCTCATTCTGCACCAACCACCTTCTCCAGTATAGGAAACTCCTTGACAGCAATATGGAGGCACTGACCCCCTGCCAACTAACAGAGTCCCTTTGGTGGCAGGGGAGCCTTGGGTCAGCTGATGCCGTTCTGAAAATTGGAGCCATTGGGGCAGGAGTGAATGGAGGTTGCACGTGTCCTGACGAAATTCAGCACAATTTAGATGGGCAGGTGAAGGCTGGGAGATGCAAACCTGCTGGGTTAGCGGGAGGAAGGGGCCTCCATATTCTCGCACGGCGGGCTGTTAGCCAGGTACAGTTACTTCTGCTCTTGATGAGGTGTAAATCTACAGAAATCTCTTTTTAGGCCTAAAATGACGGTATGAGGTGTCTGGGGAAACTGGGGTGTACGCAGACTAAAGAGGCAGAGGGGTCTTAGGCTGGCCTAGCTGATGAGCTAATTGATAAAACAGATTGCCCCTTCACGCACCCGAGTTTCTTAAAATCATTTTACCTATGCTTGGTAAAGCCAGCAAAGTCCCTAAGGAAGATATGTGAACTACGTTTGCTCGTGTAACCACTTAAAATTGGGAACACACACACACACGATGGGTGTGTTTTACGTGCATATGTGTGCCCGGGAGATGGGGGAGGGTCTGGGGGTGGGGGTGAGGTATTCAGATCTAGTTGGGAGGGAGGGATAAGGGAAGGGTGACCTGCGGCAATGGTTCATTTTTACAATGTAGGAGGGAATGTGGGGTGGGGATTGCAAGGCCATCGTGACCTCTTTGCAATTTCATGATGGGGGGGGGGGGGGGAGGAAATCAAGTCACAAGGCAGTGAGGGTACCCCTACTTATTCAGCTTATATCTCATTTATCTGGCTAAGTCAGGCACAGGGAATGGGTGGATCGGGGAGGAGTCGAGTTGGCCAGATAAGTTAAATGGCTAACTCAATATTCAGAGTTAGACAACCGAATTATCCGGCCACCTCTCATCAGGCCATAAGCTGTCCTAAAGTTATCTGGTTTAACTTTAAAATAGCCGGATATATTGAGTGCCGCGCTGCTCTGCTAAATATACAGCACTAGTTAGCTAGATAAGTTTATCCAGCTGACCAGCACAGCTGCACTGGAAGAAATAATATGGACCTCATCACGTATAACTACCGATAGATGACCAAGGTGTTAAAGGGGCTCTTAGGGAAGATAAGGCCATTGCAGAAAGACTAAATTAATTCTTTGCTTCCTTGTTTACTAATGAGGATGTTGGGGAGATACCAGTTCCAGAGATGGTTTTCAGGGGTGATGAGTCAGACGAACTGAATGAAATCACTGTGAACCTGGAAGATGTAGTAGGCCAGATTGACAAACTAAAGAGTAGCAAATCACCTGGACCGGATGGTATGCATCTTAGGTTCTGAAGGAACTCAAAAATGAAATTTCTGATCTATTAGTTAAAATTTGTAACCTATCATTAAAATCATCCATTGTACCTGAAGACTAGAGGGTGGCCAATGTAAGCCCAATATTTAAAAAAGGCTCCAGGGGCGATCCGGGTAACTATAGACCAGTGAGCCTGACTTCAGTGCCTGGAAAAATAGTGGAAACTATTCTGAAGATCAAAATCACAGAACATATAGAAATACATGATTTAATGGAACACAGTCAACATGGCTTTACCCAAGGGAAGTCTTGCCTAACATATCTGCTTCATTTTTTTGAAGGGGTTAATAAACATGTGGATAAAGGTGAACCAGTAGTTGTAGTGTATTTGGATTTTCAGAAGGCATTTGACAAAGTTCTTCATGAGAGGCTTCTACGTAAACTAAAAAGTCATGGGATAGGTGGCGATGTCCTTTCGTGGATTGCAAACTGGTTAAAAGACAGGAAACAGAGAGTAGGATTAAATGGACAATTTTCTCAGTGGAAGGGAGTGGGCAGTGGAGTGCCTCAGGGATCTGTATTGGGACCCTTACTTTTTAATATATTTATAAATGATCTGGAAAGGAATACGACGAATGAGATTATCAAATTTGTGGATGATTCAAAATTATTCAGAGTAGTTAAATCACAAGCAGACTGTGATACATTACAGGAGGACCTTGTGAGGCTGGAAGACTGGGCATCCAAATGGATGCCCAGTCTTCCAGCCTCACAAGGTGGACAAGTGCAAGGTGTTGCATATAGGGAAAAATAACCCTTGCTGTAGTTACACGATGTTAGGTTCCATATTGGGAGCTACCACCCAGGAAAAAGATCTAGGCATCATAGCAGATAATACTTTGAAATCAGGTAGACAATGTGGGTGAAACTATCCACACTGTCAAATATTATTGCTCTAAACCATACATATGAATGAGAGTACAGAAGCTTTATTATCAAACTTTACATAACATGAAACATGTACAAGTAGCATGGGATCACTCACACTTACACACATACATACTTAGACACATTCATGCTTCAATATTAAAATTATATTGTAATACTTATTGATTATAAGCACTGTAAATAGTTAAATCTCTGTGTCACTTTATTTTATTTCTAATTTTTCTCCAAATCACATGTTAAATGTTAACACTTCGAAGTTATTATGTAAGTTAACCTTTCTAATCTATTGGAAATTGGTTGACGGACAGAAGACAATGTGTGATGGTAAATGGAACTTTCTCTGAAGAGAGAGCGGTTTTAAGTGGTGTACCGCAAGGATTGGTGTTGGGACCGGTCCTGTTCAATATCTTTGTGAGCGACATTGCGGACGGGATAGAAGGCAAGGTTTGTCTTTTTGCAGATGACACTAAGATCTGCAACAGAGTGGACACGCCGGAAGGAGTGGAGAGAATGAGACGGGATTTAAGGAAACTGGAAGAGTGGTCGAAGATATGGCAGCTGAGATTCAATGCCAAGAAGTGCAAAGTCATGCATATGGGGAGTGGAAATCCGAATGAACTATATTCGATGGGGGGGGAAAGGCTAATGTGCACGGAGCAGGAGAGGGACCTTGGGGTGATAGTGTCTAATGATATGAAGTCTGCGAAACAATGCGACAAGGCGATAGCAAAAGCCAGAAGAATGCTGGGATCCATAGAGAGAGGAATATCGAGTAAGAAAAGGGAAGTGATTATTCCCTTGTACAGGTCCTTGGTGAGGCCTCACCTGGAGTACTGTGTTCAGTTCTGGAGACCGTATCTACAAAGAGACAAAGACAAGATGGAAGCGGTACAGAGAAGGGCGACCAGGAAGGTGGAGGATCTTCATCGGATGACGTACGAGGAGAGATTGAAGAATCTAAATATGTACTCCCTGGAGGAAAGGAGGAGCAGGGGTGATATGATTCAGACTTTCAGATACTTGAAAAACTTTAATGATCCAAAGACAACGACAAACCTTTTCCGTTGAAAAAAAATCAGCAGAACCAGAGGTCACGAGCTGAGGCTCCAGGGAGGAAGACTAAGAACCAATGTCAGGAAGTATTTCTTCACGGAAAGGGTGGTGGATGCCTGGAATGCACTTCCGGAGGAAGTGGTGAAGTCTAAAACTGTGAAGGACTTCAAAGGGGCGTGGGATAAACACTGTGGATCCATCAAGTCTAGAGGACGTGAATAAAGAGGAGGCAGCAAAACACTGCACAGAGCGGCAGTAGCCACAGAGGCATTCACGGAGCGGGATGCCAGTGGCCAGTAGTTGGTGTTCCACCTTCAGGCAGCAAAACACTGCACAGAGCAGCAGTAGCCACAGAGGCATCCAACTTACCAGGACTTATGCTCTTGCCCAGTTTCTTCATTTGATTCTCCTTTCCATTTTTTGAACAATGCCCTTTTGGTTTTAATCAAGCTCTCATCCCCTATCATGTACTGCTCCTTTGCATTTCTATAATTCAAAAACATGACTCTGAAAACTTTTCACTTTCTACGGGCTGCCAAGCCTATGAATATGAGCCACCAAGCTTTTTAAGATCACGTTGCATTTTTCTACCCCTTTAGATGTGTCCAGTCTTGCAGATCTTAATGTTATCCATAGAAGACAAACTTTTCCTTCTAACCCCTCTGTAATATTGCAGCTTTAAGTATGTGCTGATTCTCTCCCTCCACCCCCTCCCAGGTTATCACTGTTCTAAGGTTGTGCTAACAATCCAATCACAGGTTATCCCTGCTCTACTCATTCTCTCCACCACCCACAAGCTTATCACTGCTTTAAAGCAGTGCTGACATGCTCTCTCTCTTATCCCTCCTCCCAGGTTATCCCTGCTTTAAGGCTGTGCTGACATGCTCTCTCCCTTATCCCTCCTCCCAGGTTATCCCTGCTTTAAGGCTGTGCTGACATGCTCTCTCCCTTATCCCTCCCCCCAGGTTATCCCTGCTTTAAGGCTGTGCTGACATGCTCTCTCCCTTATCCTCCTCCCAGGTTATCCCTGCTTTAAGGCTGTGCTGACATACTCTCTCCCTTATCCCTCCTCCCAGGTTATCCTGCTTTAAGGCTGTGCTGACATGCTCTCTCCCTTATCCCTCCTCCCAGGTTATCCCTGCTTTAAGGCTGTGCTGACATGCTCTCTCCCTTATCCCTCCTCCCAGGTTATCCCTGCTTTAAGGCTGTGCTGACACTCACTTTCTCTGTCTCTCCTCCAGGTTATCGCTGCTTTAAGGCTGTGATGTTCCTCACTGGGCTTATGTTTGGGTCCATCATTATCTTCATGTTGTGTTACAAGGAGCGGGTTCTGGACACACAGCTGAGTGTGGAGGCCAGTGTTGGCATTGGACTGGGGATTGGCATTCTCTGCGGCCTGGTCACGATGCTGGTTCGCAGTGTGGGCCTCTTCATGATTGGCCTGCTGCTGGGCCTACTGGTGGCTGTGGCAGCACTCATCATCATGGAACAGTTTTATCACCCTGGCACTGTCTGGGTCCCTATTGGTCTGCTGCTGGGTGTGGGCATGCTTTTCGCTGTGCTCACCCTGCAATGGCAGCGCTTCTTCACCACGCTTTCCACTGCAGTCTTTGGCAGTGCCATTATGACTGTCACAGTGGATTACTTCATCGAGGTCTTCCTCCTGGTGCAATACGTTTATGAACGGGTGAAGGTAGCGCCAACACAGCCCATCTGCTGGTACAGCTGGGTCATCCTTAGCATCTGGCCCATTCTTAGCATGCTGGGAGTGCTGGTACAATGGAAGGTCACCGCAGAGGGCTACTCCCACACTGAGGGTAAGGGTCTTCAAAGGTAAAGATAATGGAGGAAGCGATTCCCACACTGAGCATAAGAGTTTCAGAGGAGCTAGCCCCAATCTAAGGGTAATGATTCCCAAGGGTTAGGGAGTTGGGTGTGGTACTCCAACACTGAGCGTAAGGGTCCCAGAGGAGCTCATCCCAGTCAGAAAGTAATGGTCCCCAAGGGTTAGGATCCATGGTAGTACTCCCACACTAAGTATAGAGGTTCAGGGGAGCTAGTCACAATCTGAAGTTAATGGTCCCCAAGGGTTAGTGAGTCAGGGAGAGCTTCTCCCTTACCAAGTGTAAGGGTCCCAGAGGAGCTAGCCCTAATCTGAGTGCAGTGGTCCTCAAAGTTAGGGAGTCAGGGTAGTACTCTCACACTAAGTGTTATGGTCCCAGGGGAGCTAGCCACAGTCTGAAGGTAATGGTCCCTAAGAGTTAGGGAGTTGAGCTGGTACTCCCACACTGAGTGAAAGGGTTCCATAGGAGCTAGCCCCAGTTCAAGGGTAATGGTCTGAAAGGATTAGGGAGGACTTCAGGCTGAAGAGACGGGGGGTCTCAATCTGCAGATGGGCTTAGGAAACTGGTAGACCAATTGGTTAAACTGGTAATTTCAATGTCACGTGCATGTTAGTAAATCTCTCAATTTACACATGTAAAAGCTGACTTACAGGGCGTAAATGCATGTAAATTATGCAGGCAAAATCTCCATGAGTATGTTTTAAAGTTAGTCATAAAAATACATGAATATAGTAGTTGCATGCTAATTATCCAGATAAATTCTGATTTATCCAGTTAAATCTTGCCTGGAAATTCTGATTTAACTGGCTAAATATGAGAGAAATATGAGAGAAAATGGAGAGGAAAGACCCAACCCACACAAATAAAACCCCATACAATGACAAATTGACATCATATCAAGAGGCCATTAATGCTGCAAAGAAATCCTACATATGTAAAAAACTGTTGGCCTCACAAAACTATCCCAGAGAATTATATACCTCTGTTAAGAAGATAATCAACCCAAGCTCGACCTCCTCCACTCTTCCTCCCACCATCCCAGGGATGAACATTGCTGAAATGTTTGCCACTCACTTTACCAACAAAACAGCAATTATCATTAGCACCTTTAACAATTCAGCTTACGAAAAAGCCAACTGTTATCCAGAAATTCAAGGCCCAGCCTGGGAATTCTTCGATGACATCACAACCGAGGATACCACTAAGATCATTGACAACCTGAAACATTCGTCCAACCCCCTTAACCCGTGTAATACATCCCTACTCAAACTGATCAACTGGATATTACTTCGTTTGTCACTAAATTCATAAAATCATCACTACAACATGGCGTCATCCCTGATATCTTAAAACAAGCCTCAGTCCGACCCATAATTTAAAAACCAACAGCAGATCCAACTATCACATCCAACTACTGCCCGATATCCACCCTATCTTTCATGGCCAAAGGACTAGAAACTGCAGTTCTCCACTAAATCTGTGACTTCATTGATTCATATAATATCCTCAACCAACACCAGTTCGTATTCAGGAAACACCACAGCTCCGAATTGCTACTACTATCCAGCTTTGATACAATGAGACGTTAGACCACGGCTCCTCATTCCTTCTATGCCTACTTGACATCTCTGCTGCATTTGACACGGTCAACCACTTCATCCTACTTTCAAGACTGCACACCATCGGGATTACTGGTTCGGTGCTGGCCTGGTTCTCGTCTTACCTTAGCAACAGGACACAACAAGTCCAAATTGAATCCCTTACCTCCTCTTTGACGCCTTTGAGCTCTGGAGTACCCCAAGGGTCTGCTCTCTCTGCTGCACTGTTTAACCTTTATCTAACCCCACTATGCCACACCCTAACTGACTTTGGAGT
The DNA here is from genome assembly GCF_901001135.1 of Rhinatrema bivittatum. NCBI lineage: Eukaryota > Metazoa > Chordata > Amphibia > Gymnophiona > Rhinatrematidae > Rhinatrema > Rhinatrema bivittatum. The sequence goes on along the minus strand of NC_042620.1, from coordinate 2,459,283 downwards.
ACACTATAAAATCTATGTGGATGATATCCAATTTTTTTTCCTCTCAAGGAAACATGGGCCTTGACTGAAGCTTTCCTTAACAGTTGCATTACAGTGATCCAGAAATGACTACATAGTAATAAATTAGCTCTCAACACATCTAAAATGGAAATCATGTTATCACCCCATCCAGTTGTCAGCACCCCCATCATATCACTTTTGATTCACATTCCATCTCCATCTCCCAAAGCGTACAAAACTTTGGAGTCACTATCAACCCCTCTCTCTCCATGTGCAACCATATAAGAAATATTACCAACTCCTCCTTTTATAAACTATGCCTGCTACTTCACCTCAAGCCCCTACTCGCATATGTTGTTTTCAGACCGGTCCTTCAATCACTTCTATTCTTGGGGATTGATTACTGTAACTCCCTCCTGACAGGCCTACCTCTATACACCACTCACTCACCTCAGATCATACAAAACTCAGCAGCAAGACTCCTTACCGACACTCACACGAGATCACATCTCTCCTGTTCTTAGATCTCTCCTCTGGCTCCCCATCCCCTTCCAAATACAATAAGCTTGTAGTGATCATCCACGCCGCGAATATAACTTAAGCTCCCCAAGGCTCTCCTCAACAATAGAAATCCACGCCCCCTCCCGACAGCTCAGATCGTCCAACCAGATGCTACTAGTCTCTCCGCCTACAAAGTTCACCCATCTCGAGGAAACCAGGGAATGTGAATTCTTCTCTGCCAGCCCACTACTGTGGAATAGCCTACCAAAGGCATTTCTCCGAGAAAGACTTTTCTTCAAAAAAGCCCAAAAAACTTTACTCTTCAAGAAAGCATTCCCCCCAAACTAGATGACAACTGACTGCCCTCAACTTGTCCCCCTCCAGCTGATGCTACCTAGACTTCCACCCTCTCTCCTCTGACTCCTTAACTCAACCAATCTCACGCCCTTGATGCTTATTTTTCTTCTCCCCCCCTAAGATTCTTTATTGCCATTCCCCTTTTTCCAGTGGCTGTATATGTTTTATATAATACCCCGCCCCAAACATCTATTTGTTCATTCTTGTACTCCGCTCTGAACGTAGGAAGGATGGGTAATAAGTGCTTTTAAATAAATAAGTAGTGCATTTGCTGCTACTTATGCTGATAAGTCTTAAAACGCTATTTATCCGGCTAAGTCAGATAGTCGGATAAGTCTAAAAAGTGCTCTTATCCAGCTAAGACAAATAGCTGACTAAGTAACACTTTTAGACATAATAAGTAGCGTTTTAAGACATATCCGGATAAGTAATGCCTTTGCTGCTACTTAGCTGGATAAGTCGTAACTTGTTCAGATAAGTGCTGCTACTTATCTGGATAACTTGGAATTTGTCTGGATAAGTGCAATAATGTATTCGCTTTTTTTTTTTTACATGCGCGTGCATATTGCAGGATACATTTACATAGATTTTAGAACCTGTGTACATTGTATATGTGCAGGTTATGAAATATCGGCGTACATTTTCATGTTCTCATATACATGTGTATATGGGCATGCATGCATATTTTAAAAGTTATCCTCCCTATGTAAGGATCCCATGAGAGCTAGCCCCAATCTGGGGGTAATGGCTCCCAAGAGGAAGAGGCTCAGGGCATGTGTTCCTAAACTAAGTATCAGAGTTCTAGGGAAGCTAGTCCCAGCCTGATAGTAGGGATCCCCAAGAGATAGGAAGTCAGAGGGTGGTGCTCCCACACCAAGTGTAAGGGTCCCAGGGGAACTAGCCCTGGTCTGAAGGTAAGGTCCCCAAGGGTTAGTAAGTCAGGGATGTCTCCTATTACATTGTGTGGCTGTCATGTTGTACTATCTAATGCGGTGCAATTTACATTGCATGTACAGTGTGACACTTTGTATATCACATATCCCTTGCTGTCTGTCTCATGTAGTGTCTTCCATCTGACTCATCTCATGCTGCTTGTCTTTTACAAGGAAGCCTCAACACCATAATCCTCTCTTCACCCCCTGTCACAAACAGATAGACAATAGACTCATGTTGCAGGTCCTGTCTGACCTGTTTGCGTTACATATTCTTCCTGTCTCGTCACTTGTCCTACCTAGCCCACGTCTCCTTGCATGCCCACTCTCACATAACATGCTCTGCTCGGTCTGGCGCATGTCACAGATCTTATCTGTCATGGATCACATTGCATGTCCATGTGTCACATCTCAATTTGGACCTCCTGTCTGGCTCACATATCGCTTTGTATGTCCAATCTGTCTCATCTTGCTTTGGACATCCTGTTTGGCCCAGTTAACCCTGCATGTCCCATCGTGCTTTGCGCGTCTCGCTTAATATGTAGTATCCGCCCTGGCTGACATCTAATTTCTGTCTCAGTGATCATCAGCCACCAGCAGCGCCGTGTTCAGCTGATGCGTGTCAAGCAGCGAGGAGAGCAGAGGGAGAAGAAGAAGAAGCCTCCTCATCATCCTCATCACCAGCACAAGTCCAGCTACCGGCCAGAGCCAGCGTATCGCAGGAAGCCCAACCCGGTGCGGCGATTTGATGGGGACGTGCTCTCCCCTGTGAGTCCTGTCTGCAGGGTACAGATCCTTCCACAGCACCTGGTGCTGACCTTTCGTTTCCTGCGTGACCCGAAGAGCATTGAATCCAGGCAGGATAACCCCCTAAAGGGACCCCCAATAATTATCATTAGCTCAGTAATCGGACCCCTGCAACAGTCTGAATCTGTAATCCCTCACTAATTGACTCTGTAATCATCACACATCTGTAATCCAGTAATGTGAGCTCAAACAGGGATCCCAGTATTGGGGCTAAGAAAGACAATTCAAAGCCATTTCTGTGAGTCAGTTGTCTGGAACCAGCCCTCCCGCAATATGACAATACTATTAGGTGCAGTTAGGGGACATGGTTACAGGATGGGGGGAGACAGACTCGATACCACGAAATCATATGCTAAGTGTTTTATTCTAGCTGCACAAAAGGGACATGCAAATATTACATTTCAAAGTGAAAGTACTGTGCATTGTCTTTTTCAGAACTGGTGTAAAAAGTATCTGTGAATTTAGTCCCAATACAGACAGTGGGAAAACAGCCCTCATAATTTTATTTGTTTATTTAGTTTGATTTAATTTCCACATTTGTCTTAACAAATCCAAGTGATTGCAGTAAAATTAATAGCTGTAATACAAGCAAGTTTGCTTACCATAGATGGTGTTTTCGTAAATAGCAGATGAATTAGCCATGATCTGTGGGTGATGTTATCAGGCAGCACTGAACAGAACTGTCTCTACAAGCTAGTAGAGCTTTGAGCTGTACTGAGCATGTGCAGGAGTTCCCATGTGACTGTTGCCTCAGAGTCTCCTCAGTATGTTTCAAAGCTAGTATAAGGATATGGTGGACATCTCATGGCTAATTCATCCTGCTGTGTATGGAAAATACCATTTACTGTAAGCAAACTTGCTTTTTTCTATTGAAAAACAGGGCTGAATTAGCCATGATCTGTGAGTAGTCCCAAGCTGAGGCTTGCAAAAGAGCTACTCAGACCCCACCGTGGAGAGGAGACTGTTTATATCTCAAGTGGTCTAATATTGCCTGTCTTACTGCACTGTCTGTGGAAGTCAAGGCATCTAGGCAATAGTGAGAAATGAATAGATGGCACAGATAACTAAGTAGCTGCTTTACCAATGTCTTCAACTGGAACCTCTTTGAGGTGCTCAGTGGAGAAAGCTGTTATTCTAACCTGGTGAGCTGTGACTGGAATAGCAAAATCAAATCCAGCTACTGCATAGTTGAATTGAATTCAACTCATAATCCAGTTGGAAAGCATTCTCTTGGGTACAGCTGTGCCAAGTCTGTTGGCACAGCTGTAGCCAAGAGATAAACAGTTGCGATGTTTTCCTGTGGGATTGTGTATGGCATTTATAATAAACCAAAGCTTTTTTGCAGTCCAATGTATGCAAAGTTTTCTCACACTTATGAGCATGAGGTTTTGGAAAGAAGTAGGAATATATTACTTTTGGTAAGAAATTGGGATGTGTTCTAAGAACCATTTTATCATAGAAGAATTGCATATAAGGTGGGTAGTGAACTAGTGCTTGTAATTCATAAGAATATAAGACTTGCCATACTGGGTCAGACCAAGGGTCTATTAAGCCCAACATTCTGTTTCCAACAGTGGCCAATCCAAGTCACAAGTACCTGGCAGGATCCCAACGCTAGAGAGATTCCAAGCTGCTTATCCCAAGAATAAGCAGTGGATTTCTGCAACTCTACCTTAATAATTGTTAATGGATTTTTCCTTCAGGAACTTGTAGAAACCTTTCTTAAACACAGACTTTCACCACATCCTCTGGCAACAATTCCAAAGTTTAATTATGTGTTGAGTAAAAGAATATTTTTTCTGCTTAGTTTTATAGGTATTACACAGTAACTTCATTGTGTGTCCCCTGTGTACGTTTTGAAAGAATAAACAACTGATTAACATTTACTTGTTCCATTCCACTCATTTTATAGACCTAAGAACATAAGAACATGCCATACTTGTTACAGAAGGGTTTTCGTGTGCCCTTGGGCCTCGGCCCGACCCCGGATGAATCCAGGACCGAACCGAGGGTTGGCAGCGTGTCCCAGCAAGGCGGAACAAGGTCTTACCCTCTGCCGAGCCTGCAAACTCCCAGAGCCAACAAGATGATGTTGGAAGGTGAACAGTCCTCCGACCGTTCCAAGCCCTTTCGGACCTGCCGCTTAGAATCGGCATGGAGCAGCAGGCCAGCCTGAGGATGAGGGCAGACGGAGGCCTTGGCACGAAGACATGAGACTATGACTGAAGCCAAGACATCACAGACGAGGGCTGATACGACGGCATCACAGACGAAGGGCTGATGTGAAGACATGACAAACAAAGCTGATGTGACGGCATCACAGACGAGACGAGGAACTAGACAAAGTCCAGACGAAACGAGAAGCTGGGAAGGTTAGGCATTGGCACTATCTCTCAGGGCGCCCTCCACAGCCCACCTTCACGGGCAGACCCAATGGGCTGGTCGCGGACCACCCTGCCCCACTGCGCGCCCTACACAGCCTGAAGAGGCTGGTCACGGACCACGCAGAGAGCAGGACAAGCACAGGAAGGAATCCAGCCGAGGCAGGACTTCGATGACGGAACCGGTGTCATCCGGAGAACCACAAGGGCTGGCAGGACAGAAGGCTCAGGAGCACAGGACACAAGTCCACTACCAGCAACTCCAAAGACGAAGACGCGTAACCAGGAGATCCAAAGAGCCAGCAGAACAGAAGGCTCAAGAGCAGAGGAGAAAGACATCAAGGAACCTGGAACATCAGGAAATGGGACATCAGACGACGAGACATCAGGAGACCTGGACGAGGACCTCAGGCGACGAAGACATGGCACAAGAAGCAGACGAGACAAGACGAGGAGCTCCCACGAGGAACACAAAGGACCTGACGGAGCGCTGGCAGGCAGGAGCCTCCAGAAGCGAAGTAACTCCAATGCAAGGTGAAGCTGGAATGCAGGAACAGCCCTTTTATAGGGCTGGTACAGGAAACAGTCTGAAGGTGGGGCCCAGGGCATATCCGGCTGTGGGCCCTTTAAATCTTGCAGCGAGGCGTGGCTGCGCACATAGAGGCAGGAAGCAGGAAGCTGTGCAGGACCGTGGACAGTGGTCCTGCACTGACGTCAGCGTGGAAGAAGCAGGGCTGGGCCTAGAAGCAGGCCCCGACAACGGCAGCGGCTCCTGCCACTGCAGGAAGCCCCGAGGGTGGCTCCAGCCACCAAGCCAGCTCGGGGCTTGCGGCCTCCAGCCATGAAGATGGCAACAATGTCGGTGGCGGCCCCAGCCGCATCGAGGACAGACAGCAGAAAAGTCCGTGGCTCCGGCCGCGGTGAAGAGAGCAAGAGGGGTAGCCTCCGGGCCGCGTGAGGAAACAAAGTCCATGGCTCCGGCTGCCGAGAAGGCCCGACTTCAGTGGCGTCCAGCTGCGTCGGGCACGGCAAAGTCAGCAGCATGGTAAGGAGCCTGCTCGCGGGGGGACCGCGGGCAGGGTTCATAACAATACTGGGTCTGACCAAGGGTCCATCAAGCCCAGCATCAAGGGTCCATCAAGCCCCTGTTGGGCCTGCTTCTAGACCCAACAGTGGCCAATCCAGGCCATAATAACCTGGCAAGTACCCAAAACTAAGTCTATTCCATGTTACCATTGCTAGTAATAGCAGTGGCTATTTTCTAAGTCAACTTAATTAATAGCAGGTAATGGACTTCTCCTCCAAGAACTTATCCAATCCTTTTTTAAACACAGCTATACTAACTGCACTAACCACATCCTCATAAGAACATAAGAACATAAGAAAATGCCATACTGGGTCAGACCAAGGGTCCATCAAGCCCAGCATCCTGTTTCCAACAGTGGCCAATCCAGGCCATAAGAACCTGGCAAGTACCCAAACACTAAGTCTATTCCATGTAACCATTGCTAATGACAGTGGCTATTCTCTAAGTGAACTTAATAGCAGGTAATGGACTTCTCCTCCAAGAACTTATCCAATCCTTTTTTAAACACAGCTATACTAACTGCACTAACCACATCCTCTGACAACAAATTCTAGAGTTTAATTGTGCGTTGAGTAAAAAAGAACTGTCTCCCATTAGTTTTAAATGTGCCACATGCTAACTTCATGGAGTGCTCCCTAGTCTTTCTACTATCCGAAAGAGTAAATAACCGATTCACATCTACCCGTTCTAGACCTGTCGTGATTTTAAACACCTCTATCATATCCCCCCCTCAGTCGTCTCTTCTCCAAGCTGAAAAGTCCTAACCTCTTCAGCCTTTCCTCATAGGGGAGCTGTTCCATCCCCTTTATCATTTTGGTAGCCCTTCTCTGTACCTTCTCCATCGCAATTATATCTTTTTTGAGATGCGGCGACCAGAATTGTACACAGTATTCAAGGTGCGGTCTCACCATGGAGCGATACAGAGGCATTATGACATTTTCCGTTTTATTCACCATTCCCTTTCTAATAATTCCCAACATTGTTTGCTTTTTTGACTGCTGCAGCACACTGTACTGATGATTTCAATGTGTTATCCACTATGACACCTAGATCTCTTTCTTGGGTTGTAGCACCTAATATGGAACCCAACATTGTGTAATTATAGCATGGGTTATTTTTCCCTATATGCATCACCTTGCACTTATCCACATTAAATTTCATCTGCCATTTGGATGCCCAATTTTCCAGTCTCACAAGGTCTTCCTGCAATTTATCACAATCTGCTTGTGATTTAACTACTCTGAACAATTTTGTGTCATCTGCAAATTTGATTATCTCACTCGTCGTATTTCTTTCCAGATCATTTATAAGTATATTGAAAAGTAAGGGTCCCAATACAGATCCCTGAGGCACTCCACTGTCCACGCCCTTCCACTGAAAAAATTGCCCATTTAATCCTACTCTCTGTTTCCTGTCTTTTAGCCAGTTTGCAATCCACGAAAGGACATCGCCACCTATCCCATGACTTTTTACTTTTCCTAGAAGCCTCTCATGAGGAACTTGGTCAAACGCTTTCTGAAAATCCAAGTATACTATATCTACCGGTTCACCTTTATCCACATGTTCATTAACTCCTTCAAAAAAGTGAAGCAGATTTGTGAGGCAAGACTTGCCCTGGGTAAAGCCATGCTGACTTTGTTCCATTAAACCATGTCTTTCTATATGTTCTGTGATTTTGATGTTTAGAACACTTTCCACTATTTTTTCTGGCACTGAAGTCAGGCTAACCGGTCTGTAGTTTCCCGGGTCGCCCCTGGAGCCCTTTTAAAATATTAGGGTTACATTTGCTATCCTCCAGTCTTCAGGTACAATGGATGATTTTAATGATAAGTTACAAATTTTTACTAATAGGTCTGAAATTTCATTTTTTAGTTCCTTCAGAACTCTGGGGTGTATACCATCCGGTCCAGGTGATTTACTACTCTTCAGTTTGTCAATCAGGCCTACCACATCTTCTAGGTTCACCGTGATTTGATTCAGTCCATCTGAATCATTACCCATGAAAACCTTCTCCATTACGGGTACCTCCCCAACATCCTCTTCAGTAAACACCGAAGCAAAGAAATCATTTAATCTTTCCGCGATGGCCTTATCTTCTCTAAGTGCCCCTTTAACCCCTCGATCATCTAACGATCCAACTGACTCCCTCACAGGCTTTCTGCTTCGGATATATTTAAAAAAGTTTTTACTGTGAGTTTTTGCCTCTACAGCCAACTTCTTTTCAAATTCTCTCTTAGCCTGTCTTATCAATGTCTTACATTTAACTTGCCAATGTTTATGCTTTATCCTATTTTCTTCTGTTGGATCCTTCTTCCAATTTTTGAATGAAGATCTTTTGGCTAAAATAGCTTCTTTCACCTCCCCTTTTAACCATGCCAGTAATCGTTTTGCCTTCTTTCCACCTTTCTTAATGTGTGGAATACATCTGGACTGTGCTTCTAGAATGGTATTTTTTAACAATGACCACGCCTCTTGGACATTTTTTACTTCTGTAGCTGCTCCTTTCAGTTTTTTTCTAACAATTTTTCTCATTTTCTCAAAGTTTCCCTTTTGAAAGTTTAGCACGAGAGCCTTGGATTTGCACACTGTTCCTTTTCCAGTCATTAAATCAAATTTGATCATATTATGATCACTATTGCCAAGCGGCCCCACCACCGTTACCTCTCTCACCAAGTCCTGTGCTCCACTGAGAATTAGATCTAAAATTGCTCCCTCTCTCGTCGGTTCCTGAACCAATTGCTCCATAAAGCTATCATTTATTCCATTCAGGAACGTTATCTCTCTAGCGTGACCCGATGATACATTTACCCAGTCAATATTGGGGTAATTGAAGTCTCCCATTATTACTGCACTACCAATTTGGTTAGCTTCCCTAATTTCTCTTAGCATTTCACTGTCCATCTCACCATCTTGACCAGGTGGATGGTAGTATACCCCTATCACTATAGTCTTCTCTGACACACAAGGGATTTCTACCCATAAAGATTCAATTTTGTATTTAGTCTCATGCAGGATGTTTATCCTGTTGGACTCTATGCCATCCCGGACATAAAGTGCCACACCTCCTCCCGAGTGCTCCTCTCTGTCATTGCGATATAATTTGTACCCCGGTATAGCACTGTCCCATTGGTTATCCTCTTTCCACCATGTCTCTGAGATGCCAATTAAGTCTATGTCATCATTCACTGCTATACATTCTAATTCTCCCATCTTACTTCTTAGACTTCTGGCATTAGCATACAAACATTTCAAAGTTTGTTTTTTGTTTGAATTTTCATTCTGCTTTTTAATTGAAGGGATAAGTTAGAATTTTTTAGCTCAGGTGAGTTTTTAGTTACAGGCACTTGGACTACTTTTCTAATTATTGGAACCTCACTGTCGGGATGCCCTAATTCTAATGCATCATTAGTATCCTTTAAAGATACCTCTCTCCGAACCATGTGCTGCTGAGCGACTGTTGGCTTTCCCCTTTGTTCTAGTTTAAAAGCTGCTCTATCTCCTTTTTAAAGGTTAGCGCCAGCAGTCTGGTTCCACCCTGGTTAAGGTGGAGCCCATCCCTTCGGAAGAGACTCCCCCTTCCCCAAAAGGTTCCCCAGTTCCTAACAAAACTGAATCCCTCTTCCTTGCACCATTGTCTCATCCACGCATTGAGACTCCGGAGCTCTGCCTGCCTCTGGTGACCTGCGCGTGGAACAGGGAGCATTTCAGAGAATGCTACCCTGGAGGTTCTGGATTTAAGCTTTCTGCCTAAGAGCCTAAATTTGGCTTCCAGAACCTCCCTCCCACATTTTCCTATGTCGTTGGTGCCACATGTACCACGACAGCCGGCTCCTCCCCAGCACTGTCTAAAATCCTATCTAGGTGACGCGTGAGGTCCGCCACCTTCGCATCAGGTAGGCATGTTACCAGGTGATCCTCACGCCCACCAGCCACCCAGCTATCTACATTCCTAATAATCGAATCACCAACTATGACGGCCGACCTAACCCTTCCCTCCTGGGCAGTAGGCCTTGGGGAGATATCCTCAGTGCGAAAGGACAATGCATCACCTAGAGAGCAGGTCCTTGCTACAGGATCCTTTCCTGCTACACCTGGTTGGTGCTCTCCCATTATGAGACCTTCTTCCTCCAAGGCAGCACCAGGGCTGCCAGTCTGAAGTTGGGACTTGACTACTATGTCCCTGAAGGTCTCATCTATATACCTCTCTGTCTGCCTCAGCTCCTCCAGGTCTGCCACTCTAGCCTCCAGAGATCGGACTCGTTCTCTGAGAGCTAGGAGCTCTTTGCATCGCGTGCACATGTACAACTTCTCACCGGTGGGTAAAAAATCATACATGTGACACTCGATGCAAAAGACTGGGAAGCCCCCCTCTTGCTGCTGGACTGCTGCCTTCATCTTAATTTTGATCAGTTCCTAGTTAAGTTTTAGGTTGCTATGGGAGTAGGAATGTGTCTAACTTCCTTTAAATGTATTAGTGAATTCACTATGTGTCTGGTAGTGGCCTACCGGGGTCTGATCGAATTCTCAATAAAGTTTTTGTTGGGTTTTTTTTTTTTTGTGAAAGTGGCACCTGCCTATAAACTAAGGGATGAGCGAGGGTTGGGAAATATAAACAGTCTAACTTCAGTTTGTCAGCCAGAGTGACTCACTGCTCTCTTGATTAACAAATGTTGGTCCCTATTCAAACCCAATCACACTACCTTAACACTTTTCCAAGGTGAATAACTGAGCTGAACTTTTCAACCTTTATACTTAGGTATACACTGCTCCTAGCTTATTTCTAGCTTCTGGCTACTTTTTGTGGTTTGTTTGTTTTTTGTGTTTTTTTTGTTTTTTCAATACAAGCACTCAGTTAGTATTAAATACAAACACTCAGCTCTTTAAAAGTCTGGAGAACATTCAGTTCTGCAGACTTTTAAAAATAAACACACTAGCTACTGCTACCTTATTGACTGACTAAAAATACAAACAGTCTAACTTGTTTATTCGCTGCCTACCTACTGCTACCTTATTGGCTGACTAAAAATACAAACAGTCTAACTTGTTTATTCACTGCCTACCTACTGCTACCTTATTGACTGACTATTTAAAAATGCAAGCAGTCTAACTTGTTTATTCACTGCCTTTCTGACTATTAAAGGCACAAACACACAAACACACTAAATAATATTCCCAAATAGTTAACTTTGCCCCAATACTTTTAAAAAAGACAATGTCCCAAGCAAAAACTTACTGATTCCTTTCAGCCACCAGCAAGGTGATCCTCTCCTCTCAGTGTTTCCACTGGAATGGCAACAAATTCCTGAGTTTAATTGTACGTTGAGTGAAAAAGAACGTTCTCCGATTAGTTTTAAATGTGCCACATGCTAACTTCATGGAGTGCCCCCTAGCCTTTCTATTATCCGAAAGAGTAAATAACTGATTCACATCTACTCATTCTAGACCTCACATGATTTTAAACACCTCTATCATATCCCCCCTCAGCCTCTCCAAGCTGAAAAGTCCTAACCTCTTTAGTCTTTTCTCATAGGGGAGCTGTTCCATTCCCCTTATCATTTGGTAGCCCTTCTCTGTACATTCTCCATCGCAATTATATCTTTTTTGAGATGCAGCGACCAGAATTGTACACAGTATTCAAGGTGCGGTCTCACCATGGAGCGATACAGAGGCATTATGACATTTTCTGTTTTATTCACCATTCCCTTTCTTATAATTCCCAACATTCTGTTTGCTTTTTTGACTGCCGCAGCACACTGAACCGACGATTTCAATGTGTTATCCACTATGACGCCTAGATCTCTTTTTTGGGTTGTAGCACCTAATATGGAACCCAACATTGTGTAACTATAGCATGGGTTATTTTTCTCTATATGCATCACCTTGCACTTATCCACATTAAATTTCATATGCCATTTTGATGGCCAATTTTCCAGTCTCACAAGGTCTTCCTGCAATTTATCACAATCTGCTTGTGATTTAACTACTCTGAACAATTTTGAATCATCTGCAAATTTGATTATCTCACTCGTCAATTCAATTTGATTATCTCACTCTTCTACGGCAGACAAAAAATATATTTATAAATATATTGAAAAGTATCATATCTCCCCTCAGCTTTATCTTCTCCAAGCTGAAGAGTCCTAACCTCTTTAGCTTTTCTTCATAGGTGTTGCTAGCGCAGTGGTGTGGTTGCTTGCTCTAGAGGGATGTGAGCCCTTGGACCACAGCACGGCTCAGGGAGGAGCCCCAAGACACACACTGTGGGAGGTGAGAGTGTCCAAGCATGGGCAGGAGCTGGAACAAGGCTGGACCAGAATCGAGACGTGGAACATCGAGGAACTGGAACAAGGCAGGCTCAGACCTCCATTGGACCTGCACACACAGGTGAGAACCAGCAATGCAATGCTGGTCTCAAGAGTAGCCCTTCGACCACTTGATAGCCCTTCCGGACCTGCCGCTTGGGAACGACAAGTGCGTGAGGCCAGACGGAGGCTGAGGGCAGGAACAAGACGAGTCATGGAATTGAGGAACTTGAAAGACTCAGACGAAGACTCGAAGAACTTGGAAGACTCAGGCGAGGATTCAGGATTCAGGCACTAGTACAGGGTGAGTACTGCACCACAGCGCGCCCTACACAACCGCCCATGGCTGGTTGCGGACCACGTCGGAAGTGAAGCAGACTCCAGACAAGAAGATGAAAACTTGGTATTGGAACACGAAGATTCAGTAGAGGCCTGCACCGAGGTGCGCCCTATACAGCTGCCCGTGGCTGGTCGCGAACCACGCAGAAGTGGAGCAAGCTCTGGATTGAGTCTAGGGCATGGACGGAAGCAGGAACAAGGAACTCTGAAGGCTGGGAACAGGATTCAAGACTCAGGATTCAAGGATTCAGAACTTGGATTCAGGAACAGACCTCGGCATTAAAAGCAAGGGCCTTCCAGAGACTTGCGCTGCAGATATGAAGACAGGCCTTGTCCCCTCCCTTAGATCATTATACATATGGTATTTTAACATGTTTAAATCCTTCACAGTTTTGGTCTTCACCACTTCCTCTGGAAGGGCGTTCCAGGCATCCACCACCCTCTCTGTGAAGAAATACTTCCTGACATTGGTTCTGAGTCTTCCTCCCTGGAGTTTTAAATCGTGACCCCTGGTTCTGCTGATTTTTTTCCAATGGAAAAGGTTTGTCATTGACTTTGGATTATTAAAACCTTTAAGGTATCTGAAAGTTTGTATCATATCACCCCTGCTCCTCCTTTCCTCCAGGGTGTACATATTTAGATTCTTCAATCTCTCCTCATAAGTCATTCGATGAAGACCTTCCACCTTTTTGGTCGCCTTTCTCTGGACCGCCTTCATCCTGTCTCTGTCCCTTCGGAGATATGGTCTCCAGAACTGAGCACAGTACTCCAGGTGAGGCCTCACCAAGGACCTGTACAAGGGGATAATCACTTCCCTTTTCTTACTCGTTATTCCTCTCTCTATGCAGCCCAACATTCTTCTGGCTTTAGCTATCGCCTTGTCACTGTTGTAGATCTTCTCCTCCGGAGGGGAGGAGTTAGCAATCTGTTATAAATCTGCTGCTCGTAGTAAGCAATCTGATATGGATCTCCTCCTGGAGCGGGAGGAGTTAACAATCTGTTATCAATCCCTGCTGCTAGGAGTAGCAATCTGTAGAAACTGCTCCCCAGGGGCGGAGTTAGAATCTGTAATAAATCATCCCGCCACGGGGAGGCGTTGGCAATCTGTTATAAGTCCACCAGGGAGTTAGTAATCTGTTATGGATCACTCTGTCAAGGGGAAGAGCTAACAGTTGTAATACTCCGTAGGCAGAGTTAGTGTTCTGTAGTGGGTTGGCTTCCCACAGAGTGGCAGTCATATAATACCGCTCTAGTAGTGTAAGGAATGAACCCTTGAGGTAAATTGGTGAATCCCTGGGCCGATGGCAGATGACAGCGTCCCCAAGAGGATATCCTGAGAGGGACCACTGGCTAGGCTGGAGTATGGAGACAAACACAGATAGTTCTTTATTAGATAGGAAGTAGAAACACCAGAGGTGGCAGTAGTGAGCTGATGTGCCTGGCAGGGCTGACATCCCTCAGATACTGGAATTGCAGTCTCTGGGTTGCTGAGCTGTAGAGACAGACTATAGGTAGTGAGTAGACAGGGTGTGCTGGATACATAACCAGTAGTAGATGATACACTCACAATTGATATCAGTAATGGTCTCTATGCAACAGAGTCTTCAGTATATTCAGGAACAGGAGCCATAGGCAAGTGCTGGTTCCTATATACAGTCTGGAATGAGAACTCACAATATCTGTGTATCAGATGGCTTCTGGAATAGAAGAGAGTCTTTGGAGGGTTTTAGCAACATAGGTCCTCGTGGAGCGAGTACCGGTTCCTATCTGCAATTTATAATAGTAATTCACAAGATATAGATATATGATAGCTTCTGATAGAGAAGAGAGTTGAGAAGGGATTTAGGAACATGGGCCCTCGTGGAGCGAGTACTGGTTCCTATCTGCAATCTGCAATAATGACTCACGATCTCCGTACCTGCGATAACATCTTAGACAGAAGGGAGTCTTGGAGATTAGGAACATAGGCCCTCATGGAGCGAGTACCGGTTCCTATCTGCAATCTATAATAGTAATGCACAAGATATAGATATATGATAGCTTCTGATACAGAAGAGAGTTGAGAAGGAATTTAGGAACATGGGCCCTCGTGGAGCGAGTATTGGTTCCTATCTGCAATCTGCAATAATGACTCACAATCTCCGTACCTGCGATAACGTCTTAGAAAGAAGGAAGTCTTGGAGATTAGGAACATAGGCCCTCGTGGAGCAAGTACCGGTTCCTATTTATAATAGAACTCACTGTGTTCACGTCTGCGATCGCTTCCAGGTAGTAAGGAGTCTTCTGAGCATTCAGGAACGTAGGCCCTCGGGAGCGAGTACCGGATCCCGTCTTAGCAATCTGAAATCAAGAAGTGAGAGCGGGGCCCCCGAGGAGTGGGTACCCCTAGGTAAGGTGGTGGAGGCAGAGCAGCAGAGAAAGAATTCCCCTTGCTAATTCAATTCATAGTAGCAAGGAAAGACCTTTTAAAGTGGAAGCGGATGATGTCACTACGGGGGGACGTCCCCGAGGTTCGCGCCCTTGCCGGTACAAACTCTGGAGCGCGCGCGCGCCCTTATGTCATCAGGAACATGGTGGATCCGCAGCGTCAGGCCAGCCCGGGGATTCCAGGAAGTATTGCGAGGAGAAGCCGTGGCAGCATCTGTCCGTCAGACCCGAAGGGAGTCACCTCTAAGATAGAGAGGGTGGTGCGAGGGCGAGAACAGGCACGAACGCAACAGATCGTTAGACACTATCACCCCAAGGTCTCTCTCCTCCTCCATGCACATCAGCCCTTCACCCCCTATCGAATACAGTTCTTTCGGATTTCCACTCCCCATATGCATGACTCTGCACTTCTTGGCATTGAATCTCAGCTGCCATATCTTCGACCACTCTTCCAGCTTCCTTAAATCCCATCTCATTCTCTCCACTCCTTCCGGCGTGTCCACTCTGTTGCAGATCTTAGTGTCATCCGCAAAAAGACAAACCTTACCTTATATCCTGTCAGCAATGTCACTCACAAAGATATTGAACAGGACTGGTCCCAACACCGATCCTTGCGGCACTCCTCTTAACACTGCTCTCTCTTCAGAGTAAGTTCCATTTACCATCACACATTGTCTTTTGTCCTTCAACCAGTTTGCAATCGAGGCCACCACCTTGGCACTCACTCCTAAGCTTCTCATTTTATTCACAAGCCTCCTGTGCGGGACCGTATCAACAGCTTTGCTGAAATCCAAGTAGATGATATCGAGTGCTCTTCCTCGATCCAGTTCCCTAGTCACCCAGTCAAAAAAGTCAATCAGATTTGTCTGACAGGATCTTCCCCTGGTGAATCCATGCTGCCTCTGGTCCAGCAATTCTTCTGACTGTAGATAGCTCACTAGTCTTTCCTTCAGCAGCGTCTCCATTACTTTTCCCACCACCGAGGTGAGGCTAACCGGTCTGTAGTTTCCAGCCTCCTCCCTGCTCCCACTCTTGTGAAACGGGACCACCACCGCTCTTCTCCAGTCACTCGGCCCCACTCCCATTTCTAGGGATCTATTGAACAGGTCACACAGCGGACCCACCAGCACATCTCTGAGCTCCCTCAGTATCCTGGGATGAACCTCATCAGGCCCCATGGCTTTGTCAACATTCAGTTTCCCCAGCTCTTCCCATACATTCTCTACTGTAAATGGAGTTACATCTGATGCTAGTTGTTAAAAGACTCTGGTATCCGCTGCAAGCTTCTTCATCCAAGTAAGGTGCCTGTCTAAGTGTGCCTACTCCCGGCTTGCTCTCAAGTAGTCCAGAGGATGTCCTTCATCTACCAAGTCCGTCAGCCTTCTTCTGTTGGCCTGTCTTGCCTGGGTCCTGTCCTGCCTTCTTGGCATCGGACACCTCTACCATCAGTCAAGGACCACTCCAGCTCGAGTATCAACTTGCCAAACATCGCTAAATTCCACTCTTGCCTAAGGGCCCTCTCCAGAAAGGCAATTACAAGAATTTCTGTGCCTACAATACTTCCGCTCTGCTTTAATCATGATTCTCACCACTAGTGACTTACACTACCAGTTCAACTAAGCCTGAACAACATTTACACTTTTGACATATGGAGATCAATTATCTACAGGAAGACTTCACCCTACGGACCTACTTCCATTCTGTGACTGACATCAGCTGGCAATTACCTGCTACCTTCATTACCGTAGGCTAAGAGTCATGCTTGCATCTACTACCTGTCTTCTAAGAGACTGCCAAATCATCCAGTCACCAGAATCCCAGAGCTCTGGCTCTTGAACCATTGGTTGGTGTCCAACACTGAGTGCTTCACCATACTTCGAAGTTAAGAACAACTATAGGATGCCTTCCATCTCGCCAGACAAGATCACATAATTCCGATTTTAATGGATTTACATTGGCTGCCCGTTCAAAAGAGAATTCAATACAAAACACTATGTCTAATACATAAAGCAATATATGGAGAACAATCAGAATGGCTAAATGCCACCATAAGACTACATGTCCCACAATGTAACTTAAGATCAACGAATAAAGGTTTTCTATCCATACCCTCGATGACATCTGCAAAGTTAACCTCAGTCAGAGAAAGAGCCATATCCTTAGCTGGGCCCAAGCTCTGGAATACGATGCCTCTAGAATTAAGACTGGAGACAAATTTGAAACACTTTAGAACGTGGCTTTTTAATCAAGCTTTTAAAGAGGGTGTAGAACAGTGAATGTGAAAAACATCTATCACACTGATAAGCATAACGGTGACTGCGATTACTGTACTGTTTATGTAATATTCTTTTTGATTTTTACTATATTTTGCTAGTTTTTAGATAATTTTAGTTCGCCTTCATCTTTGATGAAGTTTTTATAACTGTTGTATTGTAAGATTTTCTTTTAATGTATTTTTATGTATGAATGCTGATGAGATTGTAAACCAATGTGAAGGTCCTGGTTCCAAATATCGGTATAGAAAAAGTCTATAAATAAAAAAAATAAATAGAGATACCAACACTACAGCTCGACACTTCCTGAACTGTTACCTAGACTCCATGCTTTCAGCTTCTTCCACTTAGATCCACTAGAGTGCTAGTTCTCTGGGACCTTCAACTCAGCTTTATTCTACACTTTGTTACTTCATCCTGCACTACAGCTTCAGCCTTGAAGAATTATATAAGGACTTCCGTCGGTATCCAGCCTTTCCACTCTGGATGGAGCTTTAACCTCTACCACCTTGACTAAAGAAACAAGAATCCTTCTTGCGGTCCTGCATCCCTGTATCTTGCCTGACCCGTGCCTTAAGCATTCAGTGTTTTATGTACATTTTGTCTGGACCTTAACCACTTCTGTCCTGTCTTCTGCGCAAGTATTCTTCTCGCTACAGTTCCTTGACAAGAAGTTCCAACTTCTGCCCTTGGATCCTTGATTTCCCCCTGATGGTATGTGGAAAACCTTCTTTTTCCCAAGCTGTTGACAAGAGGCTTGGGGAAGGGGTCTTTGAGGAAGGGGTACTGTTGTGAACCTGCCCATTACGTGAGCGGGCAGGCCCCCTATCTTCGCGGCCAGTTGGGCCACTGATGTCCTCTTCAGCGTGGCGCTCCGCCGCCATCCTCTGTGGTCTGGAGGCCGCAGCAGTCTCCTGCTCTCCCCAATGCGGCATGGAAGCCGCGTTCTTCTCCTGCCCTGTGCGGCGGGGCCGAGCCGCCGGGAGCATTCCCACGCGGCTGTGGCCATTGCAGCCGCTCCTGCTTCCTCCTGGGGTCCTCGGACAGCAAGGGAGCCGTCCTTGCCACTGCCGGGGTCTTCAGCCTTCCTGCGTCTCTCTTCTTTCTTAGCGGCATGGAGTCGCTTCTGCTGCCTGCCTTGCTCCGTCCTGGGCCCTCACGTGGCGGATGCCACCAACCTGCTTCCTGCTTTTCTTCCTGGATTCCCCTAGGCGTGGGCGCGCACCTCTCCTTGCCTTTTAAAGGGCCAGCCAGGTGTGGCCCCTGCAAGCTCCTCCCCAGGCGTAGTCCTCTTCAGCCCTACAAAAGGGCTCAGTGTTCAGTCCAGCTTTGCCTTTGCAAGGAGTTAGACACTCCTGGATGTTCCTGTCCTTCGCTCCAGTAGTCCTTGCTGTTCCATCGCTACTTCAAGGTCCTGTGTTCTTTGTTGGAGTTCCGTGTCTTGTCCTGATGTCTGTGATCCAGTCCAGATGTCCATCTTTTGCTCCTGATGTCCACGGTCAGTCTTGATGTCTGTCTTCCAGTTACTGATGTCTGTGATCCTGTCCATATGTCCGTCTTCCATTCCTGATCTCCGTGATCCATTCCAGATGTCTGACCTCTGTTCCTGATGTCCTAAACCCCAGGTTCCTCTTCGCCACCTTTCCTGGCGTGCCATATCATGGTCCACGTGCCATGTCGTGGTCCACGACCAGCCCCATAGGCGGGCTGTGTAGGGCACCTCATGGTACATTGCCTTCCTTACTACCGCAGCTCAAGCCTCCGGGAGACTTCTGTTTGAATCCTTGTCCCTGGTCTACGGAGTTCCTTGCGCCTGCTCCGTCCTTGCCAAAGACTCTGCCAGAACCTGTGCCATTCCAGCATGGTCCGTGACCAGCCACTGGTGGCTGTGTAGGGCGCGCCGTTGTGCAGGCCTCTACAGTTTCTAAGACATGTTCCTCTCAGTCGCTCCACTATCTTGTCTGGAGTCTCTGTTGGTTCCAGCGTGGTCCGCGACCAGCCCCGCAGTCTCAACCCAGCTCTTGATCTTGACTCCTTGTCTTCAGAACCTCGCTCCTGAGTCTTCGTCCAAGTGTCTTCGCCTGAGCCTTCCTTGTTCCTGGCCTCTGTCCGGCCTGCCGCTTCTTGCTGTTACCCAGCGGCAGGTCCAAAAGGGCTTGGAATGGTCGGAGGACCGTTCAAAGACCACCATTGCGTTGTTGGTCTTCCCGAAGTGCGCAGGTCCAGTGGAGAGTCAGTACCTTCAGTCATCATTGTCTTCGTTCCAATCTTGTTCCTGCTCCGGATTCCGTCATCTGTCTTCAGTTCAGCCTTGCTCCTGTCCAGCCCATGCTCGGGCACACCTCGCCTGCCGTGGCACCTCTTCGGAGTTCCTTTGGGGTCGAGCCGTGGTCTAAGAACACACAATCCCCTGGAAAGCGGAACCGCTCTCCTAGCGTTTCCCAACACTAAGATGTATTAGGAAGTGTTCCTGGGACATATTTACTGGGATAAAAATGTGAGCATGCTCTATGCCACATTAGGAAGCGTTCCCTTGATGTGTTTACTCGGATAAAAATACGTGCATGCTCTAAGCTGCATTACGAAGTGTTCCTGGGGTGTGTTTATTGGGATAAAAATGCGAGCATGCTCTAAGCTGCATTAGGAAGTGTTCCTGGGGTGTGTTTATTGGGATAAAAGTACTTGCATGCTCTAAGCTGCATTAGGAACTGTTCCTGGGGTGTGTTTATTGGGATAAAAGTACTTGCATGCTCTAAGCCGCATTAGGAAGAGTTCCTAGGGTGTGTTTACTGGGATAAAAGTACTTGCATGCTCTAAGATGCATTAGGAATTGTTCCTGGGATGTGTTTATTGGGATAAAAGTACTTGCATGCTCTAAGCTGCATTAGGAAGTGTTCCTGGGGTGTGTTTATTGGGATAAAGTACGTGCATGCTCTAAGCTGCATTAGGAAGTGTTCCTGGGGTGTGTTTATTGGGATAAAAGTACGTACATGCTCTAAGCCGCATTAGGAAGTGTTCCTGGGGTGTGTTTATTGGGTAAAAGTACTTGCATGCTGTAAGCCACATTAGGAAGTGTTCCTGGGGTGTGTTTATTGGGTAAAAGTACTTGCATGCTCTGAGCTGCATTAGGAAGTGTTCCTGGGTGTGTTTATTGGGATAAAAGTACTTGCATGCTCTAAGCTGCATTAGGAAGTGTTCCTGGGGTGTGTTTATTGGGATAAAAGAACTTGCATGCTCTAAGCTGCATTAGGATGTGTTCCTGGGGTGTGTTTATTGGGTAAAAGTATGTGCATGCTCTAAGCTGCATTAGGAAGTGTTCCTGGGGTGTGTTTATTGAGATAAAAGAACTTGCATGCTCTAAGCTGCATTAGGAAGTGTTCCTGGGATGTATTTATTGGGATAAAAGAACTTGCTTGCTCTAAGCTGCATTAGGAAGTGTTCCTGGGGTGTGTTTATTGGGCAAAAGTACGTGCATGCTCTAAGCCGCATTAGGAAGTGTTCCTGGGATGTATTTATTGGGATAAAAGAACTTGCTTGCTCTAAGCTGCATTAGGAAGTGTTCCTGGGGTGTGTTTATTGGGCAAAAGTACTTGCATGCTCTAAGCTGCATTAGGAAGTGTTTCTGGGGTGTGTTTATTGGGTAAAAGTACTTGCATGCTCTAAGCCGCATTAGGAAGTGTTCCTGGGGTGTGTTTATTGGGTAAAAGAACTTGCATGCTCTAAACCGCATTAGAAAGTGTTCCTGGGGTGTGTTTATTGGGATAAAAATACGAGCATGCTCTAAGCTGCATTAGGAAGTGTTCCTGGGGTGTGTTTATTGGGATAAAAGTACATGCATGCTCTAAGCCGCATTTGGAAGTGTTCCTAGGGTGTGTTTACTGGGATAAAAGTACTTGCATGCTCTTAGATGCATTAGGAATTGTTCCTGGGATGTGTTTATTGGGATAAAAGTACTTGCATGCTCTAAGCTGCATTAGGAAGTGTTCCTGGGGTGTGTTTATTGGGCAAAAGTACTTGCATGCTCTAAGCCGCATTAGGAAGTGTTCCTGGGGTGTGTTTATTGGGTAAAAGTACTTGCATGCTCTAAGCCGCATTAGGAAGTGTTCCTGGGGTGTGTTTATTGGGTAAAAGTACTTGCATGCTCTAAGCCACATTAGGAAGTGTTCCTGGGGTGTGTTTATTGGGTAAAAGTACTTGCATGCTCTAAGCCGCATTAGGAAGTGTTCCTGGGGTGTGTTTATTGGGTAAAAGTACTTGTATGCTCTAAGCCGCATTAGGAAGTGTTCCTGGGGTGTGTTTATTGGGTAAAAGAACTTGCATGCTCTAAGCTGCATTAGGAAGTGTTCCTGGGGTGTGTTTATTGGGATAAAAGTACTTGCATGCTCTAAGCTGCATTAGGAAGTGTTCCTGGGGTGTGTTTATTGGGATAAAAGTACTTGCATGCTCTAAGCCGCATTAGGAAGAGTTCCTAGGGTGTGTTTACTGGGATAAAAGTACTTGCATGCTCTAAGATGCATTAGGAATTGTTCCTGGGATGTGTTTATTGGGATAAAAGTACTTGCATGCTCTAAGCTGCATTAGGAAGTGTTCCTGGGGTGTGTTTATTGGGATAAATGTACGTGCATGCTCTAAGCTGCATTAGGAAGTGTTCCTGGGGTGTGTTTATTGGGATAAAAGTACGTACATGCTCTAAGCCGCATTAGGAAGTGTTCCTGGGGTGTGTTTATTGCGTAAAAGTACTTGCATGCTGTAAGCCACATTAGGAAGTGTTCCTGGGGTGTGTTTATTGGGTAAAAGTACTTGCATGCTCTAAGCTGCATTAGGAAGTGTTCCTGGGTGTGTTTATTGGGATAAAAGTACTTGCATGCTCTAAGCTGCATTAGGAAGTGTTCCTGGGGTGTGTTTATTGGGATAAAAGAACTTGCATGCTCTAAGCTGCATTAGGATGTGTTCCTGGGGTGTGTTTATTGGGGAAAAGTATGTGCATGCTCTAAGCTGCATTAGGAAGTGTTCCTGGGGTGTGTTTATTGAGATAAAGAACTTGCATGCTCTAAGCTGCATTAGGAAGTGTTCCTGGGATGTATTTATTGGGATAAAAGAACTTGCTTGCTCTAAGCTGCATTAGGAAGTGTTCCTGGGGTGTGTTTATTGGGCAAAAGTACTTGCATGCTCTAAGCTGCATTAGGAAGTGTTTCTGGGGTGTGTTTATTGGGTAAAAGTACTTGCATGCTCTAAGCCGCATTAGGAAGTGTTCCTGGGGTGTGTTTATTGGGTAAAAGAACTTGCATGCTCTAAACCGCATTAGGAAGTGTTCCTGGGGTGTGTTTATTGGGATAAAAATACGAGCATGCTCTAAGCTGCATTAGGAAGTGTTCCTGGGGTGTGTTTATTGGGATAAAAGTACATGCATGCTCTAAGCCGCATTTGGAAGTGTTCCTAGGGTGTGTTTACTGGGATAAAAGTACTTGCATGCTTTTAGATGCATTAGGAATTGTTCCTGGGATGTGTTTATTGGGATAAAAGTACTTGCATGCTCTAAGCTGCATTAGGAAGTGTTCCTGGGGTGTGTTTATTGGGCAAAAGTACTTGCATGCTCTAAGCCGCATTAGGAAGTGTTCCTGGGGTGTGTTTATTGGGTAAAAGTACTTGCATGCTCTAAGCCGCATTAGGAAGTGTTCCTGGGGTGTGTTTATTGGGTGAAAGTACTTGCATGCTCTAAGCCGCATTAGGAAGTGTTCCTGGGGTGTGTTTATTGGGTAAAAGTACTTGTATGCTCTAAGCCGCATTAGGAAGTGTTCCTGGGGTGTGTTTATTGGGTAAAAGAACTTGCATGCTCTAAGCTGCATTAGGAAGTGTTCCTGGGATGTATTTATTGGGATAAAAGTACTTGCATGCTCTAAGCCGCATTAGGAAGTGTTCCTGGGGTGTTTTTATTGGGATAAAAGTACGTGCATGCTCTAAACCGCATTAGAAAGTGTTCCTGGGGTGTGTTTATAGGGATAAAAGTACGTGCATGCTCTAAGCCGCATTAGGAATTGTTCCTGGGATGTGTTTATTGGGATAAAAGTACTTGCATGCTCTAAGTTGCATTAGGAAGTGTTCCTGGGGTTTTTGTTTTTTTTTAATGTTCCTTATATAATTATATGATAATTGTAAAGCCTGTTGCTCAGTTCTGTTCTCTGTAAACCGACGAGATGTTCCCAACGTTCGTCGGTATATAAAAGCTATTAAATAAATTAATAAATAAATAAATAAATAAAAGTACGTGCATGCTCTAAGCCGCATTAGGAAGTGTTCCTGGGGTGTGTTTATTGGGTAAAAGTACTTGCATGCTCTAAGCCGCATTAGGAAGTGTTCCTGGGGTGTGTTTATTGGGTAAAAGTACTTGCATGCTCTAAGCCGCATTAGGAAGTGTTCCTGGGGTGTGTTTATTGGGTAAAAGTACTTGTATGCTCTAAGCCGCATTAGGAAGTGTTCCTGGGGTGTGTTTATTGGGTAAAAGAACTTGCATGCTCTAAGCTGCATTAGGAAGTGTTCCTGGGATGTATTTATTGGGATAAAAGTACTTGCATGCTCTAAGCCGCATTAGGAAGTGTTCCTGGGGTGTTTTTATTGGGATAAAAGTACGTGCATGCTCTAAACCGCATTAGGAAGTGTTCCTGGGGTGTGTTTATGTTTATAGGGATAAAAGTACGTGCATGCTCTAAGCCGCATTAGGAAGTGTTCCTGAGGTGTGTTTATTGGGTAAAAGTACGTGCATGCTCTAAGCCGCATTAGGAAGTGTTCCTGGGGTGTGTTTATTGGGATAAAAATACGAGCATGCTCTAAGCTCCATTAGGAAGTGTTCCTGGGGTGTGTTTATTGGGATAAAAGTACGTGCATGCTCTAAGCCACATTTGGAAGTGTTCATGGGGATGTGTTTATTTGGATAAAAGTACTTGCATGCTCTAAGCCGCATTTGGAAGTGTTCATGTGATGTGTATAGTGGGATAAAAGTACAAACATGCTTTGAGCTGCATTAGGAGATGTTTTGATCAGGAGAGGAATTTATCGCATGTAGATTACATTTTAAAATCATTTCCATACTTTATTTTCCCTGGAAAAAGAATTGATTGGCATGACAATTTTGAAATTGAAAGCATGCATATAAAAAGCTTGCAAAGACACTTTGGAGTAATACAGGCAGGATGATAATCCCTCTAAATAAATGGCTTTGACATAAAAGTCGAACAGTTAGTAGGGACATGGTAGCCTGCTTGGCACCGTTCTGGCTCTACGCTTGCAAGGACGTGGTTTACATCCTCAGCCTTCTCTAAGAAAGCTACAAAGCTGTAACATCAATGTTATAAAAACAAGAAAATTCAAATAAATAACCGATTAAAACAAAGATAACAAAACAAAAATGTATTGCCTGAACCGGGTAAGTATTTTAGTTCCAGAAAATAGCTAAGAATAGTTTTACAATTCTAAATGTAAGAAAATAAGTGAAAATTAAGAAGATATACAGGCCGAAGCAGTAAAGCGCTCAGCTGACCGCACTGTTTTACCCGCGGTTGGATGCACGTATTGGACGTGCGTCTACCACCCCTTATACAATAAGGGGTTTAGTGTGATCAAAGCGCGCATCCAAACTCCTCCAAAAATAATAGCTCCCATCTCATTTTTTTTTTTATGTGTTATATATATATTTTCTCTGTATTGTATTATAACTTATATATGTTATATATGTTATATATGTTATATATGTTATATATATTTTCTCTTTGTATTGTATTATAACTTATAATTTATACCTGTTCACTGTATGAATTTGTTACACTGTAAAGCGGAATGAAGGTACTCAGCTATATTTAGGTATAAAAAAAGAATATAAATAAATAAATAAATGATACAGAAAAGAATATGTGCCGGATCCACAGATTTTATGCAGGGAAATTTGGACCTGCTTTTCTGTACATCCTCTGTGTTATTATTGTGACGATATTAAGTCAGAGGAACCAAAAGGTTAAAACATAATTTTAAAAAAGTTTGAGAGCAGTCAGGTCAGGAAAAGGGACCCTCAATTAATGATGGTTTGTTTTCCTAACCCGCTGACAATCCCCTCTTCTGGGCTGCCAAGCAGGCGCTAGGGGTGCGCCATTCTCCCTAAAGCCCCCTTTTAGCGAGACCCCTCGTTTAAATACGGTATCAGGCGCCCAGGAGAGGTGGCAGGGCACGCGTTAGATAGCGGGCACTCGGCACTGAGCGTCTGTTTCCCTGCAAGCAGCTTAGTATTAATAGGAAAATCATCTAAAAAGATGCTAAAAATAGGTCTGGTTTAATGGGGGAGAGCCACCTTGGTTTTTGCAAAGGTAAGTCTTGCGTTTCAGTTTAGCAGGTAAATAAACGTGCAGATAAAAGTGAGCAGGCTGATGCAGTGCATTTGGATTGACAAAGCTCTGAGACTGCTCAGGAAATTTCAAAGTCATGGGATAGGAGTGCATGTGCGATTGTGGGTAAAAGACAGGAAACAGAAGGTAGGGCTAATTAGTCAGGTTCTGAAATGGTAAAAAGGTCCTTAGTGAAATGCCTTAGGAGCCTGAACTGGGACCTGTAACTCTTCAGCATATTTATAGAAAGGCGTGAGGTTACCAGAATGCAGATAGAAAGTTAGGAATTATTTGGAAGGGAATAGGGAACAAAACTGAGAATGTCATAAGGCCTTGTACAGAGCACTGAGTGCAGTTCTGCTCGCCTCGTCTCATAAAAGACAGAGCAAAGGTACAGAGAAGGGAGACAAAAATGATAAAGGATGGAAAAGCTTCCTTATGGAGAAAGGAGAAACCTTTTAGGCTCTTAACTTGGAAAAGAGACGACTGATAAAGGATATAATTGAGAATTACAAAATCATGAATGGGGTGGAAGGGGTAAAAAGGGAGCATTTCTTTACCCTTTCAAATAACATTAGGACTGGGGAACTCAATGAACCTAGCAAATGGCAGATTTGAAACAAATTACAGGAAGTATTTTTTACACATTGGACAACAACAGTGCTGAGGAACCTGATGCCAGAGGACGTGGTCAAGGCTAATAGTATAGTGGGGTTTCAAAAGAGAACTGGACAAGTTCCCGAAGAAACAGTTATTAGCTAGCTAGATTTGAGAAAGCCAGCACTTATCCCTGGCAGTGAGATACGAGAAGTAGATCAACTATTGGGGATCTGCCGGATACTTGTGACCCAGATTGACCACTGTTGGAGCCAGGATGCTGGGCTGGATGGACCTTGCTCTGACCCAGCAGGGCACTTCTTATGTTCTTATGTACAGGATGCAGGGCTGGATGGACCTTGCTCTGACCCAGCCTGGCACTTCTTATGTTCTTATGTACAGGATGCTGGGCTGGATGGACCTTGCTCTGACCCAGCCTGGCACTTCTTATGTTCTTATGTACAGGATGCTGGGCTGGATGGACCTTGCTCTGACCCTGCCTGGAACTTCTTATGTTCTTATGTACAGGATGCTGGGCTCGATGGACCTTGCTCTGACCCAGCCTGGCACTTCTTATGTTCTTATGTACAGGATGCTGGGCTCGATGGACCTTGCTCTGACCCAGCCTGGCACTTCTTATGTTCTTATGTACAGGATGCTGGGCTGGATGGACCTTGCTCTGACCCAGCCTGGCACTTCTTATGTTCTTATGTACAGGATGCAGGGCTCGATGGACCTTGGTCTGATCTAGCCTGGCACTTCTTATGTTCTTATGTACAGGATGCTGGGCTCGATGGACCTTGGTCTGACCCAGCAGGGCACTTCTTATGTTCTTATGTACAGGATGCTGGGCTCGATGGACCTTGCTCTGACCCAGCCTGGCACTTCTTATGTTCTTATGTACAGGATGCAGGGCTCGATGGACCTTGGTCTGACCCAGCCTGGCACTTCTTATGTTCTTATGTACAGGATGCTGGGCTGGATGGACCTTGCTCTGACCCTGCCTGGCACTTCTTATGTTCTTATGTACAGGATGCTGGGCTGGATGGACCTTGCTCTGACCCTGCCTGGCACTTCTTATGTTCTTATGTACAGGATGCTGGGCTCGATGGACCTTGGTCTGACCCAGCCTGGCACTTCTTATGTTCTTATGTACAGGATGCTGGGCTCGATGGACCTTGCTCTGACCCAGCCTGGCACTTCTTATGTTCTTATGTACAGGATGCTGGGCTGGATGGACCTTGGTCTGACCCAGCCTGGCACTTCTTATGTTCTTATGTACAGGATGCTGGGCTCGATGGACCTTGGTCTGACCCAGCAGGGCACTTCTTATGTTCTTATGTACAGGATGCTGGGCTGGATGGACCTTGCTCTGACCCAGCCTGGCACTTCTTATGTTCTTATGTACAGGATGCTGGGCTCAATGGTCCTTGGTCTGACCCAGCAGGGCACTTCTTATGTTCTTATGTACAGGATGCTGGGCTCGATGGACCTTGGTCTGACCCAGCAGGGCACTTCTTATGTTCTTATGTACAGGATGCTGGGCTCGATGGACCTTGCTCTGACCCAGCCTGGCACTTCTTATGTTCTTATGTACAGGATGCAGGGCTCGATGGACCTTGGTCTGACCCAGCCTGGCACTTCTTATGTTCTTATGTACAGGATGCTGGGCTGGATGGACCTTGCTCTGACCCTGCCTGGCACTTCTTATGTTCTTATGTACAGGATGCTGGGCTGGATGGACCTTGCTCTGACCCTGCCTGGCACTTCTTATGTTCTTATGTACAGGATGCTGGGCTCGATGGACCTTGGTCTGACCCAGCCTGGCACTTCTTATGTTCTTATGTACAGGATGCTGGGCTCGATGGACCTTGCTCTGACCCAGCCTGGCACTTCTTATGTTCTTATGTACAGGATGCAGGGCTCGATGGACCTTGGTCTGACCCAGCCTGGCACTTCTTATGTTCTTATGTACAGGATGCTGGGCTCGATGGACCTTGGTCTGACCCAGCAGGGCACTTCTTATGTTCTTATGTACAGGATGCTGGGCTCGATGGACCTTGCTCTGACCCAGCCTGGCACTTCTTATGTTCTTATGTACAGGATGCAGGGCTCGATGGACCTTGGTCTGACCCAGCCTGGCACTTCTTATGTTCTTATGTACAGGATGCTGGGCTGGATGGACCTTGCTCTGACCCAGCAGGGCACTTCTTATGTTCTTATGTACAGGATGCTGGGCTGGATGGACCTTGCTCTGACCCAGCAGGGCACTTCTTATGTTCTTATGTACAGGATGCTGGGCTGGATGGACCTTGGTCTGACCCAGCCTGGCACTTCTTATGTTCTTATGTACAGGATGCTGGGCTCGATGGACCTTGCTCTGACCCAGCCTGGCACTTCTTATGTTCTTATGTACAGGATGCAGGGCTCGATGGACCTTGGTCTGACCCAGCCTGGCACTTCTTATGTTCTTATGTACAGGATGCTGGGCTGGATGGACCTTGCTCTGACCCAGCCTGGCACTTCTTATGTTCTTATGTACAGGATGCTGGGCTCGATGGACCTTGCTCTGACCCAGCAGGGCACTTCTTATGTTCTTATGTACAGGATGCAGGGCTCGATGGACCTTGGTCTGATCTAGCCTGGCACTTCTTATGTTCTTATGTACAGGATGCTGGGCTGGATGGACCTTGCTCTGACCCAGCCTGGCACTTCTTATGTTCTTATGTACAGGATGCTGGGCTGGATGGACCTTGGTCTGACCCAGCAGGGCACTTCTTATGTTCTTATATACAGGATGCTGGGCTGGATGGACCTTGGTCTGACCCAGCCTGGCACTTCTTATGTTCTTATGTACAGGATGCTGGGCTGGATGGACCTTGGTCTGACCCAGCAGGGCACTTCTTATGTTCTTATGTACAGGATGCTGGGCTGGATGGACCTTGGTCTGACCCAGCCTGGCACTTCTTATGTTCTTATGTACAGGATGCTGGGCTGGATGGACCTTGCTCTGACCCAGCAGGGCACTTCTTATGTTCTTATGTACAGGATGCAGGGCTCGATGGACCTTGCTCTGACCCAGCCTGGCACTTCTTATGTTCTTATGTACAGGATGCTGGGCTGGATGGACCTTGGTCTGACCCAGCCTGGCACTTCTTATGTTCTTATGTACAGGATGCTGGGCTGGATGGACCTTGGTCTGACACAACCTGGCACTTATGTTCTTATGTACAGGATGCTGGGCTGGATGGACCTTGGTCTGACCCAGCCTGGCACTTCTTATTTTCTTATGTACAGGATGCTGGGCTGGATGGACCTTGGTCTGACCCAGCCTGGCACTTCTTATGTTCTTATGTACAGGATGCTGGGCTGGATGGACCTTGGTCTGACCCAGCCTGGCACTTCTTATGTTCTTATGTAAAGGATGCTGGGCTCGATGGACCTTGCTCTGACCCAGCAGGGCACTTCTTATTTTCTTATGTACAGGACGCTGGGCTTGATGGACCTTGGTCTGACCCAGCCTGGCACTTCTTATGTTCTTATGTACAGGATGCAGGGCTCGATGGACCTTGCTCTGACCCAACCTGGCACTTCTTATGTTCTTATGTAGAGGATGCAGGGCTGGATGGACCTTGGTCTGACCCAGCCTGGCACTTCTTATGTTCTTATGTACAGGATGCTGGGCTGGATGGACCTTGGTCTGACCCAGCCTGGCACTTCTTATGTTCTTATGTACAGGATGCTGGGCTCGATGGACTTTGCTCTGACCCAGCAGGGCACTTCTTATGTTCTTATGATAAACTATGAGGAAGGGTAACAGATGCGAGGGACAGAAATTATTTAGGTGGCTGGAGGGAAGGATGGGGTTAATCTCCGAACTTCTCAGACCCACATATTTCTGTGTCATCTTTTGTATTATTCAGAGCTACATCCAGAGTTTTCGGGATCGTCAGACAGGACCATCTCTCAGCTGCCATACTGTGGTGGATCTGGACTATGACTGCGGCTCCACGGTTCCGCTCACTGCAGGCTCTGGACCAGCTGTCAGGGTATAGCTTGAATGCAGCTGGAACAAGACTGCACGAGAATCCCAGAACCCTGTGTCAGGGCTGTGCCCTATCTGCCTGATGTCCTTGAAGTGAAATGTATGGAGGAGAATTTACCCAGACCACGCTCCAGCAATGGACGTTGAATCCCATGGTGTCTGAGGAGGGAGGCTCTGGCAGTGATCGCGGTACCTAATTATGGTATCTGAGGGGATGGTGGCATTTTCTGATGTTGGACATGGTTCTGTGGGGCTGGCATACTCTTGAAATGGTTTTGATAATCAGGTGAAGTGATATGCCTGGATACCTGATGCAGTACAGGGGGAGAAGGGATGGCATGCCTTGATGATGATTGCAGGACCTGAGCTCCACTGATGGCCATTCTCTCTGAGATGGGTTGAGGTGCTTGCTGCTGGATGTGATATCATGGCACAGATGTTGATGATGTATCAGGGGATGTGCACAGCATTCTGGGAGCAGACACATATTGCGAGGTTGGACCCGGCGTCCTGAGGAAAGGGATATACCCCAAGGCTGTGAGGCTGGATGTGACAGCTTCCCAGGGGAAGGTGGATGGGGGTGGCAGGGCACAGTGTGATGAGGTAGGTAGGAGTGCATGTACTCCAGGGCTGGATGCATCCTCCAGGATGGGGAAGGGAGCTTACTCAGGGGCCATATGTGGCATCCCAGGGGGAGACTGAGGGGGTGTAAGATGGGGCTGGGCCCAGTGTCATGTACTGGGGCTGGGGAGCTTTGGGAGACGGCGTGGACTTTTAACTGCATACTTCCATGTTTGTAATTGTGTAAGAATGGCTGCGATTCCTACAGGGATTCTCAAATGGTGCTGGAAGCTTTGCCCCTTGCTCTGACAAGGCTCTTTCTGTGTAGCTCTGCCATTAATGAACGTGCTTGAGAGTGACCAATCCACTTAGGTTTCTCATTCCAATGGAATTTCTTTCAGATCTTCTCTTGCTAAGTGCGAATGTTGCTGTGTTGAGCATTTTGTAATATCTGTATAAGTTACAATAACGTTTACAGGGGAAGTGCACGCGTACGATAAAAAGCACCAGGTCAAGGTCACGGGAGCAGTGCATCTTCATCCTGGCTAAAGATTGAGATTGCCAAAGGTACCGGGAGGTTCGGAAGGTTAGGGTTGGGGTGAAGGGTGGGAGGAAAGAGGGGGAGGCAGTGGAAGACTAATTTTGGCATATTTATGGGAAGAGGGGTGAGGCTGGTCTCAGACCCCTTCCACGTTTGGAGTTTAAATCCTGTCAGAAGGGTTTGGAGGGGGGAGTGAGTGAGGCATGACCCTGCATGGCCCATAATTTACAGTTTGGATAGGAGGGCAGTGACTAGGCCACTAGGTTCTCTCTTTCATTTTTAACTCAGTAGTGCCAGTTGCCAGCTATATTATTTATTTATTTATGTATTTGATTTATATTGCGCCTTCCAGCACTTACATAGAAACATACATACATAGAAATGACGGCAGAAGAAGACCAAACGGCCCATCCAGTCTGCCCAGCAAGCTTCACACTTTTTTTTTCTCTCTCACATACTTATCTGTTTCTCTTGGCTCTTAGTAACCTTTTTTATTCTATTTCCCTTCCACCCCCGCCATTAATGTGGAGAGCAGTGTTGGAACTGCATCTAAGTGAAATAGCTTAATTAGTTAGGGGTATTAACCACCGCAATAAGCAAGCTACACCCATGCTTATCTGTTTATCCAGACTATGTAATTCAGTCCTTGTTGGTTATTGTCTGTATATAGATCCACTTTTCTTCATTCCCCCTGCCGTTGAAGCAGAGAGCTATGCTGGATATGCGTGAAGTATCGGTCTTTCTCCCCTGCCGTTGAAGCAGAGAGCTATGCTGGATATGCGTGAAGTATCCGTCTTTCTCCCCTGTCGTTGAAGCAGAGAGCTATGCTGGATATGCGTGAAGTATCAGACTTTCTCCCCTGCCGTTGAAGCAGAGAGCTATGCTGGATATGCGTGAAGTATCAGTCTTGCTCCCCTGCCGTTGAAGCAGAGAGCTATGCTGGTTATGCATTGAAAGTGAAGTATCAGGCTTATTTGGTTTGGGGTAGTAACCGCCGTAACAAGCAAGCTACTCCCCGCTTTTTTGTGAATGCAAATCCTTTTTTCCACATTTCCTCATTGCCGCTGAAGCTTAGAGCAATGTTGGAGTCGCATTAACCCCCCGCTAGACCACCAGGTACATGTAAAAGGTTTTTCGGGGGGTCAGGAGGGTGGGAGAAGCAAAGGGGTAATTTGTAAAGGGTCAGGGTGGGTTTTTTTTTTATCAGGCCATCGGCGCCATTTTTATCAGTGGTAGCCAAAATGGCGCCGATGGCCCGAGAGCGGGAGATCGTGCCGGGACCTCCCCCCCCCACACTGGACCACCAGGTAATTTAACATTTTGGGGGGGTTCGGGAGGGTGGGGGAGGGTAAAGGATTGGTTTTAAAGGGTCGGGGTGGGTTTAGGGGTTGTTTTGGTGTGCCGGTTTTCCCGCCCTCCCCCCAAATAATTCCCGTACTCGATTTAACGATTTTTCACGATAAATCGAGGGAATTCCTATTATATCGAGTCCCTTACCGATTAATGACGATTTTAAAATTATCGGACGATAATTTAAATCGTTAAAAAACGATTCACATCCCTAATGCACAATGCCTTGGAGAATTCATTGATTCCTCACCTACAACCTCATGAATGTCTTCTTTACCCCTACACTTGGCATTACCTCTTTCAACTCTGTGAAACACCATAAATAGACCTTTACGCAGAGCTTTCACTCTACTGCTTGAAAAGTCTGGTGCTCAACTCCCTACTGTTGAATTTGGACGCTTTTTCCATTCCATGGAAAAAAAATACCTAATGTTTTAATTTCCTTGATTCTTCCATATTGAAAGCAATTTTCACGTTAATGAAGGACAAAGGGAAGATCTTCATTGCACCATTTTGGCTGTGTCAGATTTGATTTTCATGGCTAAAAGATTTGCCTATGCTACGCTAGTATGGCTTCAAATATTTCCATTTTTATTAATGCAATATGACGGATTGAGTCTTCAACCCAACTTTCAGTCTTTAGCACTAATGGCACAGATATGGAAAGTCAAATAGTGATCAATGTGTTTCCCCGCAAAAATAAGAGAACTAATCTTAGCAGAGATAAGGCCTTCTACCAGATGTTCATATAACTTTAAGCAGAAAAGATTCTCCATTTGGTATACATCCCAGAAGGAAGAGCCATTCAACTCCTTTACTTCCATTCTACTTCAGTATCTTCTCAAACTGTTTAAATCACTAACACTTAGGACATCCAGTGTCTCGCCATCTCATTGCAACTAAATTCATCCAAGGCCTCTACCATCTTCATCCTCCAATTAAAGTATTCAATGGGACCTCAATGTAGTTTTCTCTAAATTTGAAACATTAGCAGTGGTGTAGATTGCACATTTCTGTCTTAGAATGTGTTATTCCTGATAGGAATGTCCTCAGCATGCAGAGTAAGTGAGCTATAGGCTCTAGTAAATCATGCTCCATACACAGATTTTTAAAGATAGAATGGTATTGATAAATCACCCTAAGTTTTTACCAAAGGGTTTTTCTCAATTACATTTTAATCATATGAACATAAGAAGTTGCCATTCTGGGTCAGACCAAGGGTCCATCAAGCCCAGAATCCTGTTTCCAACAGTGGCCAAACCAGGCCACAAGTACCTGGCAATTACCCAAACACTAAGAAGATCCCATGCTACTGATGCAATTAATGGCAGTGGTTATTCCCTAAGTCAACTTGATTAATAGCATCTTAAGCCTTTCCTCATAGGGGAGCTGTTCCATCCCCTTTATCATTTTGGTCGCCCTTCTCTGCACTTTCTCCAGCGCAATTATATCTTTTTTGAGATGCGGCGACCAGAATTGTACACAGTACTCAAGGTGCGGTCTCACCATGGAGCGATACAGAGGCATTATGACATTTTCCGTTTTATTCACCATTCCCTTTCTAATAATTCCTAACATTGTTTGCTTTTTTGACTGCTGCAGCACACTGAGCCGACGATTTCAATGTGTTATCCACTATGACGCCTAGATCTCTTTCTTGGGTTGCAGCACCTAATATGGAACCTAACATTGTGTAATTATAGCAAGGGTTATTTTTCCCTATATGCATCACCTTGCACTTATCCACATTAAATTTCATCTGCCATTTGGATGCCCAATTTTCCAGTCTTGCAAGGTCATCCTGCAATTTATCACAATCTGCTTGTGATTTAACTACTCTGAACAATTTTGTATCATCTGCAAATTTGATCACATCACTTGTCATATCCTTTTCTAGATCATTTATAAAAATATTGAAAAGCACAGGTCCAAGTACAGATCCCTGAGGCACTCCACTGTTTACCTTTTTCCACTGTAAAAACAGACCATTTAATCCTACTCTGTTTCCTGTCGTTTCAGCAGTTTGCAATCCACGAAAGGACATCACCTCCTATCCCATGACTTTTTAGTTTTCTTAGAAACCTCTCATGAAAGAGTTTGTCAAACACCTTCTGAAAATCCAAATACACTACATCTACCGGTTCACCTTTATCCACATGTTTATTAACCCCTTCAAAAAAATGAAGCAGATTTATGAGGCAAGACGTCCCTTGGATAAATCCATGCTGGCTGTGTTCCATTAACTCATGTCTATCTAAATGTTGTGATTTTATTCTTTAGAATAGTTTCCTGGCACTGAAGTCAGATTCATCGGTCTATAGTTTCCTGGATCATCCCTGGAGCCCTTTTTAAGTAGGGTACATTGGCCACCCTGCAGTCCTCAGGTACAATGGATGATTTTAATGATAGGTTACAAATTTGAACTAATAGATCTGAAATTTCATTTTTAAGTTCTTTCATAACCCAGGAGTGTATACCATCTGATGTAGGTGATTTGCTATTCTTTAGTTTGTCAAAATGCCTACTATAGCTTCCAGGTTCATTATGATTTGGTTTAGTTCATCCGAATCATCACCCTTCTAAACTGTCTCTGGAACTGGTATCTCCCTAACATCCTCATTAGTAAACACAGAAGCAAAGAATTCATTTAGTCTTTCTGTTATGGCCTTATCTTCCCTAAAAGCCCCTTTAACCCCTTGATTATCTAATGCTGCAGCCGAGCCCTTCATAGTTTTCCTGCTTCAGATATATTTTAAAAAGTTTTTATTATGAGTTTTTGCCTCTATGGCTAACTTCATTTCAAATTCTTTCTTAACCTATGTGATCATGTTTTTACACTTAACTTGACAATGCTTATGTATTTTCCAATTTTCTTCAGATGGAACCTTCTTCCAATTTTTGAAGGATGTTTTTTTGGATAAAATAGCCTCTTTCATGCCTTTTAACCATGACGGTAATGTTTAGCTTTCCTTATACTTTTCTTAATGCATGAAATATATCTGAACTGTGCTTTTAAGATGGTATTTTTAAACAATGTCCTCTTAACCATCTGAACTGTGCTTTTAAGATGGTATTTTTAAACAATGTCCTCTTAACCATTGCAACTGAACCTTTCAGTTTTTTCTAATTATTTTCTTCATTATATAAAAGTTTCCCTTTTGAAAGTTTAGTGTTAGAGCTGGAGATTTACTTATTGTCCCCCTACCAGTCATTACTTCCAATATGATCATGTTATGAGCACTATTGCCAAGTGGCCCCACCGCCGTTACCTTTCTCACCAAATTGGCCATTCCACTAAGAATTGAATCTAAAATATCTTCCTCTCTCAATTGCTCCATGAAGCTATAATTTATTCCATCCAGGAACTTTACCTCTCTAGCAAGTCCTAATGTTTATTTATTTATTTATTTAGAGATTTTTATATACCGCAGTACGTAAAGATATACATCACCGCGGTTTACAATTAACAATAAATTAGCAACAAGGCTTTACAAATAACAGTATTAATAAGTATTAATTACAAATAACAGGATTAACAGAAAACAGGCTGAATCGACAGAAGACCATCCATTAGAAGAAAGTTTAACCTACAATAATGAACTTGTAGTAATTAAAATCATTTACGAAACAACAATATAACAATTGAGAATATAATATAATAACGGTGCTGTGAGGCAATACAAGCTCTAAATTGAACAGAGGATAATTCTATTATATAAAACAATCAAAATATCATGATAAGGATAGAGATAGAGCGGGCGTAAGGGGGAGGAGGAATAATGGGGAGGGATGGTGGGTAGGATCTACCCCAATATTGACTGGGTAAATGTTACATTTATCCAGTCAATATTGGGGTAATTGAAATTTCCCATTATTACTGCACTGCCAAATTGGTTTGCTTCCCTGATTTCTCTTAGCGTTTCATCATCTGTCTGACCATTTTGTCCAGGTGGGCGGTAGTATACTCCTATCACTATACTCTTACCCAACACACATGGGATTTCTACTGTCACGATCAGGTCCCTCCGCTCAGCATGCTGTGGGGCTTTGCTGGGCTTCAGGCCTCTGGCTTCGCTCCTATGACACGTCTTGTCCCCTTGCACAGCTCATGCACAGCACTGCTATGGACTCCTCACAGCCTCCAGTCAGAGTGCCAGGCCCAGTCCTGGCACTCCCAAGCAGTACACAGAAAAAGGATCTTAATCAATAAGGAGTTTAATGTGGTGCTGTAGCTCAGCGGCTGCAGCCTTATACTAATGCGGGGTTGTCCTTACAAGCCCCAGGGTACACAGCATTTAAACCACAATTCCCTTCCCGCCTGTCTCATACATCCATACAGCAATACAGGATTTACCATCCCCCAACCTCCTGGTTATTCCACCTCCATAGAGGAACAGCTGGAGCTTTCCTCTCCCCAGCTTACCTCCATCTCCTCCTCCAGAGACTCCGAGGAGCCGGGCTTTTGTGGCCAGGTCCACCACGGGGGCACGCCCTCTTCTTCAGCCTCCATAGAGCATGCTGAGTCATAGGGATCAGTCCCAATTTCCTCCACCTGTTCCTGCTCAGGCTCCAGCCAGGGGTCAGGTGTTGGTTCGGGGAACCTGGGAAGTGTAGTCTTTGCTACCTTCCTCAGCGCCCTCCGGTGGCTAAGTTTGGTACCACTAGCTTCTGCTCGGCTGTGTCTCAGCTGTTTCTGCCCCGGGCCAGGTCGTACTGCATCACACTACCCATATAGATTCTACTGAGCATTTTGTCTCTTGTATGATCCTGTTGGACTCTATACCCTCCCGGACATAAAGTGCCACACCCCCACCAAGTTGATCCTCCCTATCATTGTGATATAATTTGTACCCTGATATAGCACTGTCCCATTGGTTGTCCTCCTTCCACCAAGTCTCTGTGATGCCAATTATGTCAATCTCATCATTTGCTGCTATACACTCTAACTCTCCCATCTTACTTTTTAGTTGACAGGAATAATTTGGAATCTTTTAGCTCAGGTGATTTTTTATTTATCAACTCATAGATTACTTTTATTGGAACCTCTGTCAGGATGCCCTAACTCTCCTGTTTCATTAGTATCCTTTGAGATACGTCCTTCCGAACTATGCACTGCTTAGAAACCGTCGGCTTTCCCCCTTGTTTCTAATTTAAAAGCTGCTCTATCTCTTTTTTAAAAGTTAGTGCCAGCAAACTGGTTCCATCCTGGTTAAGGTAGAATCCATACTATTGGAAAAGACTCCCCCTTCCCCAAAAGGTTCCCCAGTTCCTAACAAAACTGAATCCCTCTTCCTTGCACCATCGTCTCATCCACGCATTGAGACTCCGGCGCTCTGCCTGCCTCTGGTGACCTGCGCGAGGAACAGGGAGCATTTCAGAGAATGTTACCCTGGAGGTTCTGGATTTAAGCTTTCTACCTAAGAGTCTAAATTTGGCTTCCAGAACCTCCCTCCCACATTTTCCTATGTCGTTGGTGCCCACGTGTACCACGACAGCCGGCTCCTCCCCAGCACTGTCTAAAATCCTATCTAGGTGACGTGTGAGGTCCGCCACCTTCGCACCAGGTAGGCAAGTTACCAGGCGATCCTCATGCACACCCGCCACCCAGCTATCTACATTCCTAATAATCGAATCACAAACTATGACGGCCGACCTAACCCTTCCCTCCTGGGCAGTAGCCCTGGGAGACACATCCTCGGCGCGAGAGGACACGCATCATCTGGTTTTGACTACAGGATCACTTCCTGCTACACTAGGGTAATGCTATCCTGATACAAGGAAGCACCAGGGCTGCCAGATTGTAGTTGGGACTAGCCTACTATGTCCCTGAAGGTCTCATCTATATACCTCTTGTTACACGTGCTGTCCATGGCAGACCTGCAGCATGGCCCCCTCACCTTTCTACAGTGACTCCAGCTTCTGGTTCCTCCTCGCTGGTGGCGGTGAGTCGTCAGCTCCGTCCTCGGGCCTCCCCTGGTATCTCCAGCTCTGCCACAGTCCCCAGTGTTCCCGGTCCTGCTACCACTTCTTGTCGGGCCTCTGTGTGGCCCGCGGAGAGACATTACTACTGGTTCCACGCCCCTCCCTAGGCTATTGCCTCTCTCCAGGCCCAGACCTTCGCTTTGCCTGACCACGCCATTGACTCTCTCCAAGCCCAGACCTCTGCTTCGCCTGACCATGCCATTGACTCTCTCCAGACCCAGACCTCTACTTCGTCCGACTACACTATTGCCTATCTCCAGACCCAGACCTCCGCTTTGCCTGACTACGTTTTTGACCCTGGCACCGAAAGGCTCAACCCACGGGGAACGAGGGCTGGTATAGGTGAAGCTGCAGCAGCCTCTGTCTATCAGCCCACTCTGCCTGCCGACGGTGGGGACCCATAGGTCCGTACCTACGGGTGGCGTCAACCCCACCTCGGCCCAAAGGATCCACCTCCGATGCAACACCTCTCTGTCTGCCTCAGCTCTTCCAGGTCTGCCACTCTGGCCTCCAGAGATGGGATTCATTCTCTCAGAGGCAGGAGCTCTTTGCACCGAGTGCACACTGCACAGTCCATTATGCTCCCAGCATTTTTTTTTCTGAAATATCATTCCAGCAAAGCTGAATAAACTCTTCACACCTTGGATTGCAGAAGACCCTATTATTTTACTTGGGAAGAACCAAGTCTTTCAGAAAATCTCATCTGTTTCTCTCTTATGATCCAGCTAACCAAGCCTTACCATTTAAAAAGTAAATCCTGTCTACATGAATTTTGGACTTATTTCCTATTGCTACACCAATGCTACAATTTATTTCCTTAATTCTAGCATTGGTGTAGCAATGCTTAATTCTAGCAATGGTGGGCAACATCAAATTCAGTAGCAATTCAAGATGTCTGCAAAGGGGTCCCTTGGTTCATTATAAACATTTTTACCAAGCAGTACTGTCTCAAGGAGGACTCTTACAATGATAGTAGTTTTGGTCCAGTGGTTCTTAGAAGCCTGTTTAACTAAGAGCTTCAACTTTTCCTCTCTCTTGTTTTTCAACTGTGTTACAATTCCTCTGTATCTAGTGGATATCAAATATTTCATTACCACCCTCAGCTTTGGAATTCTCACTTGTGGGGCTGAATTTATCCTGCTTGCCCATGGAGAAAACATAGATGCTTACCTCTAACAGATGTTCTCTATCAACAGTAGGACAAATCAGCCGTACAACTGGATTAAAACAAATCAGTGAAAATTCTTTTTCACTCAATGCTCAATTAAGCTCTGGAATTTATTGCCAGAGGATGTGGTTAAGGCAGTTAGTACAGCTGGGTTTAAAAAAGGTTTGGACAAATTTCTGGAGGAGGAGTCCATTACCTGCTATTAATCAAGT
The DNA here is from genome assembly GCF_901001135.1 of Rhinatrema bivittatum. NCBI lineage: Eukaryota > Metazoa > Chordata > Amphibia > Gymnophiona > Rhinatrematidae > Rhinatrema > Rhinatrema bivittatum. The sequence continues at coordinate 2,419,052 of NC_042620.1, read as the reverse complement.
TAACTTAGAGATTAATCACTGCTATTACTGGCATCAGTAGCTTGGGATATACTTAGTTTTTGGGTACTTGCCAGGTACTTGTAGCCTGGATTGACCACTGTTGGAAACAGGATGCTGGGCACTAGTATGGCAACCTCTTATGATCTTAATCCCACCCTCCTCCTCCCCGTGGAGTTGAAGCTTAGCTTTTGAAGGGACTAAGGAGACTCGTGCAATGGCTGCAGAGGAACACTCGCATTTCTATCTCTTTCCGAGAGAACATGTTGTGTGTGTGTGTGTTGTTGCTGTGTGATGATATCACATTCTTGAATGGCTAATTTGTCCTATTGGCCATGGAGAACGCTTGTTATAAGTCAGCAACTTGACTTTCCCAGCAGGATGCACTGTAAGGAGAGATGCTGGCTGTGAAAAGGACATTTCTACACATCTGTAAGTTGTTTGGCTTCCAGACTTTTTTTGTTTTTTTTTTATAAGAGGTTTGGATGTGGTTCTTTTGATTACTGATTCAAACCTGGGCAGTATATATATTGTAAAAAGATCTCTTACCAGATGGAAGTCTCAGTTTTATGCATCTTTTCTCTCCTGTTATAAATATTTTTAAGTGTGCCAAATTCCTAACCAATGTAAAAAGATAAACCTTACCTTTTAACTTTCCATTAAAATAATTTATTTGAATTCTTTAGTTGGCCTTGTTTGAGTTCTCTGGCTGTGTTGCAGAATCAGTAGTGTGAGTATGTAAATGTATGTATATGCATTAGTGTAAGTGTATGTATATGCATTAGTGTGAGTATGTAAATGTATGTATATGCATTAGTGTAAGTGTATGTATATGCATTAGTGTGAGTAAATGTATGTATATGCATTAGTGTACGTGTATGTATATGCATTAATGTGAGTAAATGTATATAAATGCATTAGTGTGAGTTTGTAAATGTATGTATATACATTAGTGTGAGTAAATGTATGTATATGCATTAGTGTGAGTATGTAAATGTATGTATATGCATTAGTGTAAGTGTATGTATATGCATTAGTGTGAGTGTATGTATATGCATTAGTGTGAATATGTAAATGTATATGCATTAGTGTGAGTATGTAAATGTATGTATATGCATTAGTGTAAGTGTTTGTATATGCATTAGTGTGAGTAAATGTATGTATATGCATTAGTGTGAGTATGTAAATGTATGTATATGCATTAGTGTACATGTATGTATATGCATTAGTGTGAGTATGTAAATGTATGTATATGCATTAGTGTAAGTGTATGTATATGCATTGGTGTGGGTATGTAAATGTATATGCATTAGTGTAAGTGTATGTATATGCATTAGTGTGAGTGTATGTATATGCATTAGTGTGAATATGTAAATGTATATGCATTAGTATGAGTAAATGTATGTATATGCATTAAATCAAGGGAAGCAGTGAAATCATGGAATTCTCCTCTGGAACTGGAGGATCTCCAGAGCAGGTTGGGATTGACTCATTTTGTTCCTTGAGATGACTCTCTCTCCAGCCCTGCATATCTCAGATTATTCGTCATGAGATGTTTAGAGCCAGGGTTACTTGCATCTTTTGGTTGCCATGCTGTGGATTTTGCAGCTTCATCTAGCATTTACAGGAAATGCATAGGCTTCGGGTCTGGAGTCTAGCGTGGGTAGGCGCTCAGTAATGCAGCTGTGAGAATTCTGCTTCAGATTTTTCAAATAAAATCAGTTTAGTACTTGAAAAATGAAACAAAAAGTATACCTATATCTTTAGTCTCAGGACTCAGCTGGGTAGGTAATCCTCTTTCTGTTAGTTAATGCTTTATCCCCTGGAAGCTGGAGGCGTGAGCCAGAGCAGGTCCTGGTCTCTTCTATCCTGCATGGGGCTCTCAGCGTGCCTGACTCTCCAAGGTGATGTTCTGAACTTACTGTGAAACACAGCGATAGTTTATACTTGCTCTGCCATTCAGACTTGTATTTCGGGGGTAATTCAGTAACAGGGTGTTAATATGCACCCATGTTACTCCAGTTTTCAGCACAAACTTACATGTGTAAGCTCGCTTTGGAAATTATGCTGGTACACAGTTACACCTGTTATTTGTTGCTTGTGGTTTTGCTGATTGAATTTATGCTTATACCTTTTAAAATCCTCCACCCCCCTGGATTGCCTCTCCCGTATCCAAGTAAAATTAGGCGCAAGCAGTGTCCATGCCTGTGAAAGGATGTTCAAGCTTTCACCGTAAGGGACATTCCAGTAATGGGAGCGCGTTTTTTACATTGATTTTCCTGGCCAATCCCAGGAAGGGTGAGTGCCTGTCTAAAATTTATATATATGTGTCCATGGGCGCTGCAGGAAGTGGAAGTGTCTGGAGCGTGCATCTATCTTTCAGTCGTCTGGAGTGAATTCCAGGAGGGACCTGCAGGGTGAATATTTCCAGGTCTTCAGAACAGAAATCTTTCTTTGCTGCAGTCTCTGAGTAATTGTTTACTGAATGAGAGGAGTCCAAAAAGATTGGAAACTCACAGGGAGCCGAGGAACTTCTAATTCCTGCACTTGGTACTCAAGCAGCCTGAAAAACGGACGTCTTGTAATTTGATTTCTTTTCTCTTCTGATTGAGACTGCATCAATTGAACACTAAGTAAAGAACTGTTTTCCTCTGTTTTTCTATTTTTATGCTGCTTCACTTGATTTTACTATAGTAAATTATGATTTTGTTTTGCAACACAACACTTGATGTGTGGCCTTGTTTATTGTAAGACCGTGAGTGTGATCCTCCTGGGCTTTACAGCTTTGCTGTCGTTCATAGAAGAATCCTGAACTGCAGTTGCGACCAGATTTTCCTCAACCTCTGCAGCATCTGAAGGTGACCCATTTACTATTTCTGGGGAGCCTGGAGAAAGGGGATTACACACGTAATTTTATGCTTGCATCAGCCATGCAATTTTCTAAGGAGACATTTTTGTGGGTAAAACACTACTTTTCCTGCAGAATTCCTTAAGGGCTTTTCATGGGTACGTAACTGCTCCTCAGTTTGTGCCGGGAACATCAGCCAGGGCAGCTACGATGCAGGGGTTCACATCTGGTGGGGGAGGGGAAAGTATCTTCCTGGGCCCCGGCCCGGTCACTCAATCTTATGTACAAGGGCTCACATTTCAACTGGATAAGGTTCCAAAAATGAGGTAAGACCCAAAATAGGAACAAGGAAGAAAAAATTAGCAAAAGGGTTAAGTAGCAATCAGCCCCTTCAACTAACATACTGTGAAAACAGAGTCCTTGGTGGTGTTCAAAATAACAATTTACTTTAACTTAAAAATGAGTATCCAAGCCAAAATAGTAAAAATTAGGAACAGCATCAAAAATATGAAAGTGGTAAAAACACTGGTTTCCTTGTGCATTCTAGATCTCCTTACTGGTCCCCAGCACCATCCAGGCCGAAGAAGCCCTCCCCTTGAAGGGTGGGGTAAATGGAGCGTAATTCCAGCACTCACTAGTCAGAAGATGGAAAAATATCCCCAAGCTCGAAAATCAAATCAAGTCCCAGTGCTCAAAAACACCCAAACTGTAATCCAACTTTCAAAAGATCTACAGGTCTCATGAGTTCTCGGTCAAGAGTTTCAACCTCTTCTCACGCTTGCTTCTCTATTCGTGCAGGCAAAAAGATCTTTTATTCCAGTCTTCAGGATCCCAGGGGACTGCCCTTCCCTTCAGACGCTATCTCTTCTCTCGACTCCAAAGATCAAGTCCCCCATTTCCAACAGCCAAGCCTCTCCTCCTTTTCCAATCTTTTCACTTAAGATTCAGGAATGATCTCCACTTGCCCTTCCCGCTCGTATCTCCTTACCCCCTGAATCACTGGGCATGGTCCAGGGGACTGTAGGCCTCACTGAAAACTAAAAAGGTGAGGGGTTACAGCTAAGGGAGGATACCTAAACCCCAAACTCCGCTCCTCCTACTGCCCATGAAGTAAAACTTGGAGAAAACTGTTAAAGACTGGCAAAGCCCAATCGTAGGTAAGAGTTTTACCCAGAAGCAAACCGGAGTCAGAGGCAGGCAGCAGGCTGAAGCGGAGTCAGAAGCAGGAAACGTGGAGATCACCAGGAACGCAATTAAGAACAACTATGGAGTTGTGAACCTCATTGCAAGGCGATGAGAGAGAGTTTGAGCGCCGGTTATATCGGGGCTTGGGCGTGACGTCAGCAGCACGGGCGGGGCCAGGCTTCCGGGAGTTGAGCGCTCAAGACGCGCGAGACTGGCGAGAAAAAGGCACGTAATGGCGGCCGCCACGTGGAGTGAGAGAAGCCCCCGGGGTCCAGAGCGGGCGGAATGCGGTGATTCCTGAAGCGGAGGTAGGCGGGTTTGAGTCCTAAGCGGAGGGAAGCGGTAGAGATCGCAACAGATGGCCTTATCTTCCTTAAATGCCCCTTGGCATTTAAGGAAGATCCAACAGAAGATCCAACAGAAGAAAATAGGATAAAGCATAAACGTTGGCAAGTTAAATGTAAGACATTGATAAGACAGGCTAAGAGAGAGAATTTGAAAAGAAGTTTGCTGTAGAGGCAAAAACTCACAGTAAAAACTTTTTAAAATATATCCGAAGCAGAAAGCCTGTGAGGGAGTCAGTTGGACCGTTAGATGATCGAGGGGTTAAAGGGGCACTTAGAGAAGATAAGGCCATCGCGGAAAGATTATAGAGACGATATTGTCGCAGAAAGATTATAGAGACGATATTGTCCAACATTAAGTTCGCCCTGATGCAGGTTCTGAAACGTTGCCAATGTCAGCGGCTTCTGTAAAGAAATCGAAGCAGTTGCGGCAGCTTCAGTTAAGGACTTGAAGCGGTCCGTTTAGCCACAAGACACCTGGGCTACAAGTTTCCAAGATTAGTGATTGTCGGGACATGAAAGGTTGTTTGCCATCCTATAAACAGGTCTCTGTTTCAATTTCTGTCGGGTGGCACCACCAAAAACTACTGCAGTTTATTGAAGCTACACTACCGGAAGCCAGTCAGGTTCTGAGTTTAAGTCAATATAATTCAGAAGTTGCTTACCTGAAGTGCTTGTGGTTAGAATTTGAGTTAAATTAATTGAGAATCAGTAATGATGTTCTTTACCTCTCACCAGAATGCCTTCGGTTAGGAGTTGATGTCATTGCAACGGAAAAGTCAGAATGGAGGTTCAAATCCACATTTAAACCAAGATACTATAGCCTTGGCAATTATTTAATGTTTTCACATCAGCGACATTAAGAATCTTTGATTCTCTGTCAGAATATATTCAACTGGCGCTACAGTATTGAAATCTCCAATGCAAATAGGAGTTTCAGTTGAAAAAGTTACATCAAATTTTAGTTCAAAAAAGTTGCAATATAATTTTATAAAAATTAAAAAAATAGGACAGGTTGTAGACCAGTGATTGTACCAACACGGTTTTCAAAAAATCTTTTCTGTTAATTAACAGAATTATTGGGCAGGTGCTGAGGTCTACTCCTTTCCTTATAAAAATTGATAAAAAATTGATAAAAAACATGTTATAAGAATTTTGAATAAAATAAAAATAAAATTAATTGAGATTGAAATAAAATTAGAATTTTATCAGAAATAGCAACATTAAGAATTTATGACTCAATTAGGTGCTGATTACAATCATTAACTAGTTGAATTTTGTTGTGTTTATTGTATACTAGTTATATCCCTTATTTCCCTTGTCTCAAATCACGGTGAACCTAGAAGATGTGGTAGACCTGATTGACAAACTGAAGAGTAGTAAATCACCTGGACCGGATGGTATACACCCCAGAGTTCTAAAGGAACTAAAAAATGAAATTTCAGACCTATTAGTAAAAATTTGTAACCAATCATTAAAATCATCCATTGTACCTAAAGACTGGAGGATAGCAAATGTAACCCCAATATTTAAAAAGGGCTCCAGGGGCAATCCGGGAAACTACAGACTGGTTAGCCTGACTTCAGTGCCAGGAAAAATAGTGGAAAGTGTTCTAAACATCAAAATCACAGAACATATAGAAAGACATGGTTTAATGGAACAAAGTCAGCATGGCTTTACCCAGGGCAAGTCTTGCCTCACAAATCTGCTTCACTTTTTTGAAGGAGTTAATAAACATGTGGATAAAGGTGAACCGGTAGATATAGTATACTTGGATTTTCAGAAGGCGTTTGACAAAGTTCCTCATGAGAGGCTTCTAGGAAAAGTAAAAAGTCATGGGATAGGAGGCGATGTCCTTTCGTGGATTGCAAACTGGCTAAAAGACAGGAAACAGAGAGTAGGATTAAATGGGCAATTTTCTCAGTGGAAGGGAGTGGGCATTGGAGTGCCTCAGGGATCTGTATTGGGACCCTTACTTTTTAATCAATACCTATAAACGAAGCTTGACCGACGTGCCGCAAATGCGCAGTAGAGACCAGCTCTACCGCGCATGTGCGGGCGAGCACGTCGGTCTGACGCTAAGAAAAAAAATGCTTCGTCCAGTGGCAGCAGCGGGCGGCGGCGGTGGTATCGGCAGCGGGCGGCGACGGCGGTAGCGAGCGGCGGCGGCGGTAGCGGACGGCGGTAGCGATGGCGGCGGCGGTAGCGGGCGGCGGTAGCGGCCAGTACCGAGGGAGGGAGAAGAGAGAGAGAGGGAGGGACGGACTGAGTGGGAGGGAGGGATGGAGAGAGAGAGTGAGAGGGAGGGACTGAGTGGGAGGGAGGGATTGAGTGAGGGGGAGGGACTGGGGGGGGGAGGGAGTGGGACTGAGTGAGAGGGAGAGGGGGGACTGAGTGAGAGGGAGTGAGTGGGACTGAGGGAGGGAGTGGGACTGGGAGAGAGAGGGAGGGAGTGGGACTGAGGGAGAGTGAGTGGGACTGAGTGAGTGAGAGGGAGAGAGGGGGGAGGGAGTGACTGAGTGAGAGGGAGGGACTGAGTGGGAGGGAGGGATTGAGTGAGGGGGAGGGACTGGGGGGGAGGGACTGAGTGAGAGGGAGGGACAGAGTGGGAGGGAGGGATTGAGTGAGGGGGAGGGACTGGGGGAGGGACTGAGTGAGAGGGAGGGGGAACTGAGTGAGAGGGAGTGAGTGGGACTGAGGGAGGGAGTGGGACTGAGGGAGAGAGAGGGAGGGGGAGAGAGAGGGAGGGAGTGGGACAGTGAGTGAGAGGGAGGGAGAGAGGGGGAGGGAGTGAGTGAGACTGAGTGGGAGGGAGGGACTGAGTGAGAGGAGAGGGAGGGTGGGGAGGAGTGGGTGAGGGAGGGGGTGGTGAAGAGTGAGGGGAGAGAGAATGAGGGGGAGGTGAGAGACAGAGGGATGTAGCCCGTTTTAACGGGCTTAACGGCTGGTATATTTATAAATGATCTGGAAAGAAATACGACGAGTGAGATAATCAAATTTGCAGATGACACAAAATTGTTCAGAGTAGTTAAATCACAAGCAGATTGTGATAAATTGCAGGAAGACCTTGTGAGACTGGAAAATTGGGCATCAAATGGCAGATGAAATTTAATGTGGATAAGTGCAAGGTGATGCATATAGGGAAAAATAACCCATGCTATAATTACACAATGTTGGGTTCCATATTAAGTGCTACAACCCAAGAAAGAGATCTAGGCGTCATAGTGGATAACACATTGAAATCGTCGGTGCAGTGTGCTGCGGCAGTCAAAAAAGCAAACTGAATGTTGGGAATTATTAGAAAGGGAATGGTTAATAAAACGGAAAATGTCATAATGCCTCTGTATCGCTCCATGGTGAGACCGCAGCTTGAATACTGTGTACAATTCTGGTCTGATCCAGTATGGCATGTTCTTATGATATATTTTAAAAAGTTTTTACTGTGAGTTTTTGCCTCTACGGCCAACTTCATTTCAAATTCTCTCTTAACCTGTCTTATCAATGTCTTACATTTAACTTGCCAATGCTAATGCTTTTTCCTATTTTCTACTGTTGGATCCTTCTTCCAATCGTTTGACCTTCCTTCCACCTTTCTTAAAGGGCTAGTTTATTATTATAAAATGCCCTTCGACCCCTAGTATGAGTATGTTATTTTTGCTTAACGTGTCTGCAGTATCAGCGGATTATTATTATTACTAGTGAAACGTGCCTGGAATTCTTCGGGTATTCTGATCTATAATAGCCTGTGTGTGCCTGAATGTGTCCTCTGCCTGTCCCTCAGTCCCCATATCATTGAGTTGCTGTTATCATTATAACATATAGCTAAGTCACCAGAATCAACGTTATCATTTATCTATTTATTTGGCGTTGGTAGAGCAAGGTGAGTTACATTCAGGTAAAGGAGGTATTTCCCTGCCCTCAGAGGACTTACAGTCTGAAAGGTTCATATTCAGCAGCGTGGGGAGCAGGAAATGTTCACCGGTTTTTTCCAATCAGAATTACCATTTAGCTTCAGCAGGATGGACTCAATATTGACGCTACCTGGCGAAAATTCAGCTTCACCCATACAACACCCTCATGCTCCTTTTTTCCCACCTAAATTTTACCAAAATATAAAGTTACCAGGTAAAATGTAGTTGCTGAGTGGCAAAAGTTCAAACAATGGATTTTATCCAGGTAATTGAAAAGTTACCCAGAAAAACCTCTTTGAATACGGACTTCTACCTGAAGCAATGGAGCATGAGAGACTTTTCACCAATATAAGTGTATTATTATAACATTAGTCCCCTGTGTTATTATACCATTTTCCTCTATCCTCAGTCTCCGTGTATTAGAATGTATTCGTTCCCAGTATCATCAGCATGTGCCCCTCAGCCCCCAGTATCAGAGAGTTATTATACCATGCCCCTCAGTCCCCAGTATCAGTGAGTTATTATACCATGCCCCTCAGTCCCCAGTATCAGAGAGTTATTATACCATGCCCCTCAGTCCCCAGTATCAGTGAGTTATTATAACATGCCCCTCAGTTCCCAGTATCAGTGAGTTATTATAACATGCCCCTCAGTTCCCAGTATCAGAGAGTTATTATACCATGCCCCTCAGTCCCCAGTATCAGTGAGTTATTATACCATGCCCCTCAGTCCCCAGTATCAGTGAGTTATTATAACATGCCCCTCAGTTCCCAGTATCAGTGAGTTATTATACCATGCCCCTCAGCCCCCAGTATCAGTGAGTTATTATAACATGCCCCTCAGTCCCCAGTATCAGTGAGTTATTATAACATGCCCCTCAGTCCCCAGTATCAGAGAGTTATTATACCATGTTCCTCAGTCCCCAGTATCAGTGAGTTATTATAACATGCCCCTCAGTCCCCACTATCAGTGAGTTATTATACCATGCCCCTCAGTCCCCAGTATCAGTGAGTTATTATACCATGCCCCTCAGTCCCCAGTATCAGAGAGTTATTATACCATGCCCCTCAGTCCCCAGTATCAGTGAGTTATTATACCATGCCCCTCAGTCCCCAGTATCAGAGAGTTATTATACCATGCCCCTCAGTCCCCACTATCAGTGAGTTATTATACCATGCCCCTCAGTCCCCAGTATCAGTGAGTTAATATAACATGCCCCTCAGTCCCCAGTATCAGAGAGTTATTATACCATGCCCCTCAGTCCCCAGTATCAGTGAGTTATTATAACATGCCCCTCAGTCCCCACTATCAGAGAGTTATTATACCATGCCCCTCAGCCCCCAGTATCAGAGAGTTATTATAACATGCCCCTCAGTCCCCACTATCAGAGAGTTATTATACCATGCCCCTCAGTCCCCAGTATCAGTGAGTTATTATACCATGCCCGTCAGCCCCCAGTATCAGTGAGTTATTATACCATGCCCCTCAGTCCCCAGTATCAGAGAGTTATTATAACATGCCCCTCAGTCCCCAGTATCAGTGAGTTATTATAACGTGCCCCTCAGTCCCCAGTATCTGAGTTATTATACCATGTTCCTCAGTCCCCAGTATCAGAGAGTTTTTATACCATGCCCCTCAGTCCCCAGTATCAGTGAGTTATTATACCATGCCCCTCAGTCCCCACTATCAGTGAGTTATTATACCATGTTCCTCAGTCCCCAGTATCAGCATGCAATTATACCATATTCCTCAGTTCCTAGTATCACTGCATTATGATTTGTCCCTTAATCCAGTTTGTGTGGTACTTATACCATGCCCCTCAGTCCCCAGTATCAGTGAGTTATTATACCATGCCCCTCAGTCCCCAGTATCAGAGAGTTATTATACCATGCCCCTCAGTCCCCAGTATCAGAGAGTTATTATACCATGCCCCTCAGTCCCCAGTATCAGTGAGTTATTATACCATGCTCCTCTGTCCCCAGTATCAGTGAGTTATTATACCATGTCCCTCAGTCCCCAGTATCAGTGAGTTATTATACCATGCCCCTCAGTCCCCAGTATCAGTGAGTTATTATACCATGTTCCCTCAGTTCCCAGTATCAGTATTTTAGTTTTATTATAATATGCCCCTCAGTCCCCAGTATCAGCGAGTTCTTATGCCATGTTCCTCAGTCCCCATTATCAGCATTTTGTTTTTATTATAACATGCCCCTCAGTCCCCAGTATCAGAGAGTTATTATACCATGCCCCTCAGTCCCCAGTATCAGAGAGTTATTATACCATGCCCCTCAGTCCCCAGTATCAGAGAGTTATTATACCATGCCCCTCAGTCCCCAGTATCAGTGAGTTATTATACCATGCTCCTCTGTCCCCAGTATCAGTGAGTTATTATACCATGTCCGTCAGTCCCCAGTATCAGTGAGTTATTATACCATGCCCCTCAGTCCCCAGTATCAGAGAGTTATTATACCATGTTCCTCAGTCCCCAGTATCAGTATTTTAGTTTTATTATAACATGCTCCTCAGTCCCCAGTATCAGCGATTTATTATAACATGCCCATCAGTCCCCAGTATAAGTGAGTTCTTATGCCATGTTCCTCAGTCCCCATTATCAGCATTTTGGTTTTATTATAACATGCCCCTCAGTCCCCAGTATCAGAGTATACCATGTTCCTCAGTCCCCAGTATCAGAGAGTTATTATACCATGCCCCTCAGTCCACAGTATCAGTGAGTTATTATAACATGCCCCTCAGTACCCAGTATCAGTGAGTTATGATACCATGTTCCTCAGTCCCCAGTATCAGTATTTTAGTTTTATTATAACATGCCCCTCAGTCCCCAGTATCAGCGACTTATTATAAGATGTTACTCAGTCCCCAGTATCAGCGAGTTATTATAACATGCCCCTCAGTCTCCAGTATCAGCGACTTATAATAAGATGCTACTCAGTCCCCAGTATCAGTGAGTTCTTATGCCATGTTCCTCAGTCCCCATTATCAGCTTTTTGGTTTTATTATAACATGCCCCTCAGTCCCCAGTATCAGTGAGTTATTATACCATGCCCCTCAGTCCCCAGTATCAGTATTTTAGTTTTATGATAACATGCCCCTCAGTCCCCAGTATCAGCGAGTTATTATAATATGACCCTCAGTCCCTGGTATCAGCATGTTATACCATGTTCCTCAGTTCCCAGTCTGTGTTATGATGTGTTCCTCAGTTCCCAGTATCAGCATGTTATTATAATGTGACCTTCAGTCCCTGGTATCAGCATGTTATACAATGTTCCTCAGTTCCCAGTCTGTGTTATAATGTGTTCCTCAGTTCCCAGTATCAGCATGTTATTATAATGTGACCCTCAGTCCCTGGTATCAGCATGTTATACAATGTTCCTCAGTTCCCAGTCTGTGTTATGATGTGTTCCTCAGTTCCCAGTATCAGCATGTTATTATAATGTGACCTTCAGTCCCTGGTATCAGCATGCTATACCATGTTCCTCAGTATCAGTGCATTATCATTTGTCCCATAATTCCCAGTTTGTGTGGTATTTATTATACCATATTCCTCTGTTCCCAACATCAGCGTGTTATATGTCTTAAAATGTCCAGGCTCAGTGTATTATTATGATTCTATGTTCTTCAGTTCCCAGTATCAGCATGTTATTATTATACCATGTAACTCAGACTCTAGGTTCAATGTGCTATTATAACATATCCTTCAGTTTCTAGTATCAGTGTGTTATGATTATAACATGACCCACAGTCCCCAGTATCAGTGTATTAGGTGTCCATAAGTGCCAGTATCAACATTTTATTGGACCATGTTCCTCAGTCCCTGGTATCAGCATGTTATTTTTATTATAATATGCCCCTCAGTCCCTATTATCTGCATGTTATTATAACATGACCCTCGGTTCCTGGTATCAGCATGTAATACAATGTTCCTCAGTTCCCAGTCTGTGTTATGATGTGTTCCTCAGTTCCCAGTATCAGCATGTTATTATAACCTGACCCTCGGTTCCTGGTATCAGCATGCTATACAATGTTCCTCAGTTCCCAGTCTGTGTTATGATGTGTTCCCAGTATCAGCATGTTATTCTAACATGACCCTCGGTTCCTGGTATCAGCATGTAATACAATGTTCCTCAGTTCCCAGTCTGTGTTATGATGTGTTCCTCAGTTCCCAGTATCAGCATGTTATTATAACCTGACCCTCGGTTCCTGGTATCAGCATGCTATATAATGTTCCTCAGTTCCCAGTCTGTGTTATGATGTGTTCCTCAGTTCCCAGTATCAGCATGTTATTATAACCTGACCCTCGGTTCCTGGTATCAGCATGCTATACAATGTTCCTCAGTTCCCAGTCTGTGTTATGATGTGTTCCTCAGTTCCCAGTATCAGCATGTTATTATAATGTGACCCTCAGTCCCTGGTATCAGCATGTTATACAATGTTCCTCAGTTCCCAGTCTGTGTTATGATGTGTTCCTCAGTTCCCAGTATCAGCATGTTATTATAATGTGACCCTCAGTCCCTGGTATCAGCATGCTATACCATGTTCCTCAGTCCTCAGTATCAGTGCATTATCATTTGTCCCTTAATTCCCAGTTTGTGTGGTATTTATACCATATTCCTCTGTTCCCAACATCAGCGTGTTATATGTCTTAAAATGTCCAGGCTCAGTGTATTATTATGATTCTATGTTCTTCAGTTCCCAGTATCAGCATGTTATTATAACCTGACCCTCGGTTCCTGGTATCAGCATGTTATACAATGTTCCTCAGCTCCCAGTCTGTGTTATGATGTGTTCCTCAGTCCCTTGTATCAGCATGTTATTATAACCTGACCCTCGGTTCCTGGTATCAGCATGTTATACAATGTTCCTCAGCTCCCAGTCTGTGTTATGATGTGTTCCTCAGTCCCTTGTATCAGCATGTTATTATAACCTGACCCTCGGTTCCTGGTATCAGCATGTTATACCATGTTCCTCAGTTCCCAGTCTGTGTTATGATGTGTTCCTCAGTCCCTTGTATCAGCATGTTATTATAATCTGACCCTCGGTTCCTGGTATCAGCATGTTATACAATGTTCCTCAGCTCCCAGTCTGTGTTATGATGTGTTCCTCAGTTCCCAGTATCAGCATGTTATTATAATGTGACCCTCAGTCCCTGGTATCAGCATGTTATACAATGTTCCTCAGTTCCCAGTCTGTGTTATGATGTGTTCCTCAGTTCCCAGTATCAGCATGTTATTATAATGTGACCCTCAGTCCCTGGTATCAGCATGCTATACCATGTTCCTCAGTCCTCAGTATCAGTGCATTATCATTTGTCCCTTAATTCCCAGTTTGTGTGGTATTTATACCATATTCCTCTGTTCCCAACATCAGCGTGTTATATGTCTTAAAATGTCCAGGCTCAGTGTATTATTATGATTCTATGTTCTTCAGTTCCCTGTATCAGCATGTTATTATAACCTGACCCTCGGTTCCTGGTATCAGCATGTTATACAATGTTCCTCAGCTCCCAGTCTGTGTTATGATGTGTTCCTCAGTCCCTTGTATCAGCATGTTATTATAACCTGACCCTCGGTTCCTGGTATCAGCATGTTATACCATGTTCCTCAGTTCCCAGTCTGTGTTATGATGTGTTCCTCAGTTTCCAGTATCAGCATGCTATTATAACCTGACCCTCAGTTCCTGGTATCAGCATGTTATACCATGTTCCTCAGTTCCCAGTCTGTGTTATGATGTGTTCCTCAGTTCCCAGTATCAGCATGTTATTATAACCTGACCCTCGGTTCCTGGTATCAGCATGTTATACCATGTTCCTCAGTTCCCAGTCTGTGTTATGATGTGTTCCTCAGTTTCCAGTATCTGCATGTTATTATAACCTGACCCTCGGTTCCTGGTATCAGCATGTTATACCATGTTCCTCAGTTCCCAGTCTGTGTTATGATGTGTTCCTCAGTTTCCAGTATCAGCATGTTATTATAATATGACCCTCAGTCCCTGGTATCAGCATGTTATACAATGTTCCTCAGTTCCCAGTCTGTTTTATGATGTGTTCCTCAGTTTCCAGTATCAGCATGTTATTATAACCTGACCCTCGGTTCCTGGTATCAGCATGTTATACAATGTTCCTCAGTTCCCAGTCTGTTTTATGATGTGTTCCTCAGTTTCCAGTATCAGCATGTTATTATAATGTGACCCTCAGTCCCTGGTATCAGCATGTTATACCATGTTCCTCAGTTCCCAGTCTGTTTTATGATGTGTTCCTCAGTTTCCAGTATCAGCATGTTATTATAACCTGACCCTCTCTTCCTGGTATCAGCATGTTATACAATGTTCCTCAGTTCCCAGTCTGTTTTATGATGTGTTCCTCAGTTTCCAGTATCAGCATGTTGTTATAACATATCCTTCAGTATCAGCACATGATAACATGGCCCGCAGTCCCCAGTATCAGTGTGTTGTGTCCATAAGTCCCAGTATCAACATGTTATTATAACGTATTCCTCAGTCACTAGTATCACCATTTTATTATTATTATAATGTGTCCCTCAGTCCCCAGTATGTGAGTTATGTATCTGTAAGTCTCCAGCATATTTTAAAATATTCTTTTATCACCAGTATCAGCATATTGTGTGTCCATAAATTCCCACTATCAATGTATAACATGACCCTCAGTCCCGTATCTGAGTGTTATGTGTCCATAAGTCCCAGTATCAGCTTGATATCTTAACATGCCCCTCAGCCACTAGTAGCAGCATCCTATCATTATTTCTAGTGAAACGTGCCCAGCATTGCTTGGTTAGTCTGGTCTATAACAGTCTGTGTGTGTGTGGGGCCGGGTCTGGATCTGGGCCTGTGTGTACGTGTCTACATGTGTGTGTGCAAGCCTGTGTGTCTGTGCAAGCCAGTGTGTGCGTCCCCAGTCTCAGTGTGATATTATTATAATGGCCCCAGCACTCACTTCCTTAAAGGGCCAGCACTTCAGTAAAACATCTTTTTCCTCTGCTGACCACGAAATGAACCTTGATGCTGCTCATTCTTAAATATTTCCACTTAATTTAGTCTGCATTTACATTTAAGTCTGCAAATCTTCATCAGATGTAGGGCAGGATCTGCCCCTAGCCTCCAAGGGTCTCTTTTTCTCTCAGTAAGGTCCTTTGCTCTCGCTCTAATATTTCCCTTTCTCCCTTCCTTCTCATTCCTGCATCCTCATCTTCTTAACTACCTGCTTATCTCATCCTTTCTCTACCCCACACTTTCATGCCGCAGCCTATTTATAACCTCCTCCCCCACCACTCCCCTCATCAGTACATCCTAAGCTTCCTCCTTACACGCAAAACAGCAATGGCCTGGGGGATCGCATTCAGCAGAGGAAACCTGCAGAGAGATGTGCGGTCCTGTTGCCATATTATGCTCTGAGGTCTGCTATATATGACTGAAAGTTTCCTGAAACTCTGTCTTTGCCTTCTCTGATAAAAATAAAGCTACGAGAATCAACCACGCCAGCACTATTGCATCCTAGAATCAGCTATCACTGGAAGTGCAAGGGGTGGACACTGGTTCCTCATTATCCCAGAATCAGCTCATACTGGAGGAGTGAGAGGCGATAGGCACTGGTCACGCTGTATCCCAGAATCAGCTCATACTGGAGGATCGAGAGGCGATGGACGCTGGTCACTCTGGCAGAGAGAGAGGTGATGGACGCTGGTCACTCTGGCAGAGAGAGAGAGAGGCAATAGGCACTGGTCATGCTGTAACCCAGGAGCAGCTCACACTGGAGGCGCGAGAAGTGATAGGCACTGGTCATCTGGTATCCCAGAATCAGCTCACACTGGAGGAGCGAGAGGCAATAGGCACTGGTCATGCTGTATCCCAGGAGCAGCTCACACTGGAGGAGCGAGAGGCAATAGGCACTGGTCATCTGGTATCCCAGAATCAGCTCACACTGGCAGGTCAAGAGGCAATGGATGCTGGTCACTCTGGCAGAGAGAGAGGTGATGGACGCTGGTCCCTCTGGCAGAGAGAGAGAGGTGATAGATGCTGGTCACTCTGGCACAGAGAGAGGTGATGGACACTGGTCACTCTGCAGAGAGAGAGGTGATGGATGCTGGTCACTCTGGCAGAGAGAGAGGTGATGGATGCTGGTCACTCTGGCAGAGAGAGAGAGGCGATGGACGCTGGTCACTCTGTCAGAAAGAGAGGTGATGGATGCTGGTCACTCTGGCAGAGAGAGAGGTGATGGATGCTGGTCACTCCGGCAGAGAGAGAGAGAGAGGTGATGGACGCTGGTCACTCTGGCAGAGAGAGATGTGATGGACACTGGTCACTTTGGCAGAGAGAGAGAGTGATGGTCGCTGGTCACTCTGGCAGAGAGGCGATGGACGCTGGTCACTCTGGCAGAGAGAGAGGCGATGGACGCTGGTCACTCTGGCAGAGAGAGAGGTGATCTACACTGGTCACTCTGGCAGAGAGAGAGAGGTGATGGACGCTGGCCACTCTGTGTCCTGGGATCAGCTCACACTAGCAACACGAGAGGCAATGGACATCAATCCCTCATTATCCCAGAATCAGCACATACAGGAAGAGCAAGAGGCAAGGGGCATTGGTCATATTGTTGTCAGATTTGTCTGAAGAACCAACTCACCCACCCCTCTCCCCCCATCTTCTGCGATCCTTCCACCTTTTACAAATCTGCATAGGAAACAGAAACAAAAATAAAACAAGAGTCACAGAGCAACAAGATATCTTGATACCATCAATGTTAATAATGCAAAGCTGGCTCCTCGCTGTCCTCCTGTTTCATCTCTATCTTCCACATCTCTCCCTATTCTGCCTCCGTCTTCCCCATATCCTCCCTTTATTCTCCACTATGCTGTCTCTACCATATCCTCCCCTGTCTTACCCCTCTCTGTTCCCTTCCCTCTCTTGTCTACTCTCTATCCTCCCATCTCCTCCCCTCTCTGTCTCCTCCGTGTCTTACTCCTCCCTGTTCCTTTCCCTCTCTTGTCTGTCTAGTATCCTTCCCCTTTTTGCTGTCTCTGCTCTGTTCTACCCCTCCCTGTATCCTCCCCTCTGTCTGCCTAGTCCCTGTCCTCCCTTCTCTGCTGACTCTTTGTTCCTATGTCCTCCCTGTCTCCTTTCTGCCCTCCCCATGCCACATCCCTCCCTATCCTCCCTCACCCCATCTTCTCCTTGTCTCCTCTATGTCCTCGTCCTCCTGTCTCTTCTGATAATATTCAGTTACCCATCTCATCTCCAACCTCCCCCTTCTGCTGCCTCCTCTCTATTTTCCCTTATCTCCTTTCCTGAACTAAACTGAACCTATTCCATTATTACCTATTCGCTCAGACTTTGCCTTAATCATAGTAATTAATATCCCCACCTCATAAGGGCAATTCTTCAACGCTATAAGCACATTGACTGGCATATTGTTATCTATATTTAAACCCCTGCTTCTTTTCTCCGATCCAAGTTATATTACTCCCTTGTTTTATTGTAACTGCATTCCTTAGCCTTCTCTTGTTTAATGTTTTTTACTACCATTACTATTATTTTATTATTATTACTTAGATCAATGTTATTTATTGCCTTTTTGTTCCCTATCTACTTGTTAATTGTAAACCGACATGATGCGATATTTATCGCGAATGCCGGTATAGAAAAACTTAAAATAAATAAATAAATAAATAAATCATTCTTCAGATATATCAGAGAAAGGTCCAAAGTGTAATTGAAAGGTGACAAAGATTGATGGGTGGAGAGTGACGAAGAAATAGCTGCAATATTAAACAAATACTTTAGTTTGGTGTTCACTAAAGAAGACCCTGGAGAAGGACCATTGCTAGTAGACAGGAATGTGGATGGGAGTGGAGTAGAAGAAACTCCATTTACAGAGGAGAATGTATGGGAAGAGCTGGGGAAACTGAAAGTGGACAAAGCCATGGGGCCTGATGAGGTTCATCCCAGGATACTGAGGGAGCTCAGAGATGTGCTGGCGGCTCCGCTGTGTGACCTGTTCAATAGATCCCTGGAAAGTGGACAAAGCCATGGGGCCTGATGAGGTTCATCCCAGGATACTGAGGGAGCTCAGAGATGTGCTGGCGGCTCCGCTGTGTGACCTGTTCAATAGATCCCCAGAAATGGGAGTGGTACCGAGTGACTGGAGAAGAACGACAATGGTCCCGCTTCACAAGAGTGGGAACAGATAGGAGGCGGGAAACTACAGACCGGGTAGCCTCACCTCGGTGGTGGGAAAAGTAATGGAAAATCTGCTGAAGGAAAGGAGAGTGAACTATCTGCAATCTGTTGGGTTGCTAGACCTCAGGCAGCATGGATTCACCAGGGGAAGGTCTTTCAGACAAATGTGACTTATTTTTTTGATTGGTTGACTAAAGAATCGGATCAGGCACTTGATGTGATTTACTTGAATTTTAGTAAAGCTTTTGATATGGTCCCACATAGAAGACTTGTAAACAAAATAAGAAGCTTGGGAGTGGGTGCCAAGGTAGTAGCGTGGATCAATAACTGGATGACTGACAGGAGACAGCGTGTGATGATAAATGGACCCTACTCTGAAGAAAGGATGGTATTAAGTGCAGTGCCATGGGGATCCGTTTTGGGACAGATTCTGTACAATATCTTTGTGAGCGACCTGGAAGAAGAGATAGAAAGTAAAGTTTGTCTATTTGCAGATGATACTAAGATCTGCAACAGAGTGGACACGCCGGAAGGAGCAGAGAGAATGAAAAGTGATTTACGAAAGCTTGAAGAGGGGTCAAAGATTTGGCAGCTGAGATTCAATGCCAAGAAGTGCAGAGTCCTACATCTGGGGTGTGGTAATCCAAAAGAGCTGTGTGTAATGGAAGGTGAAAAACTAATGCACAGGACTGAGAGTTTCATTCCTTGGTGTGATAGTGACTGATTATCTGAAGATGGCAAAGCAATGTGACAAGGAGATAGCTAAAGCCAGAAGAATGCTGGGCTGCATAGAGAGAGGAATATCGAGTAAGAAAAGGGAAGTGATTATCCCCTTGTACAGGTCCTTGGTGAGGCCTCACCTGGAGTACTGTGCTCAGTTCTGGACAGAGACAGGATGGAGGCGGTCAGGAGAAGGGCAACTAAAATAGTGTGGGGTCAGTATCAGAAGACCTATGGAGAGATACTGAAGGATATGAATATGTATACCCTGGAAGAGAGGATGCACAGGGGAGATAGGATACCGATATTGACACCTGAAAGGTTTTAATCATGTACAAATGTCAAACCTTTTCCGTCAGAACATAATCAGTAGAACTAGGGGTCATGAAATTAAACTCCATGAGGGACGTCTCAAAACCAACGTCAGAAAATATTTCTTGATGGATAGGGTAGTGGATGCCTGGATGCTTTCCCGGAGGAGGTGGTGAAAACAAAACGAGTGAAAGAATTCAAAATTGCATGGGATAAATATTGTGTCTCCCTAAAGTCTAAAGAATGGAAAAGAAGAAAAAAGCGCATAGAGTAACGTGCTGGTGTGGCGGTTACTACCCTTCAACCAATAAGCCTGGATACTGTTGATGCAACTCCAGCATTGCTCTTTGCTTCAACATCAGGGGGAAATGGGGAATTGGATTCATACAACAACCAAAGGTCCTAACTTATGTGGTCTGGGAAAAGAAATATGAAGGTAACGTGCTGGTGTGGCAGTTCCTACCCTTCAACCAATAAGCTTGGATACTGTTGATGCAACTCCAGCATCGCTCTTTGCTTCAACATCAGGGGGAAATGGGGAATTGGATTCATACAACAACCAAAGGTCCCAACTTATGTGGTCTGGGAAAAGAAATATGAAGGTAACGTGCTGGTGTGGCAGTTCCTACCCTTCAACCAATAAGCCTGGATACTGTTGATGCAACTCCAGCATCGCTCTTTGCTTCAACATCAGGGGGAAATGGGGAATTGGATTCATACAACAACCAAAGGTCCCAACTTATGTGGTCTGGGAAAAGAAATATGAAGGTAACGTGCTGATGTGGCAGTTACTACCCTAAACCAATAAGCCTTGATACTGTTGATGCAATTCCAACATTGATTTCTGTTATTATCCTCTCTGTATCCCGTAATTTTATCTTACTAATATTATCCTCTCCGTAGCATGTAATGTTATCTTACTCTTATAACCCTCTCTGAACCATGTAATGTATCTTTTTGTTATTATCCTCTCTGTATCCCGTAATTTTATCTTACTAATATTATCTTCTCTGTAGCATGTAATGTTATCTTACTCTTATAACCCTCTCTGAACCATGTAATGTATCTTTTTGTTATTATCCTCTCTGTATCCCGTAATGTAATCTTACTGTTATTATCCTCTCTGTATCCTGTAATATATCGTATTGTTATTATCCTCTCTGTATCCCGTAAGGTTATCTTACTGTTATTATCCTCTCTGTATCCTGTAATTTTATCTTACTAATATTATCCTCTCTGTAGCATGTAATGTTATCTTACTCTTATAACCCTCTCTGGACCATGTAATGTATCTTTTTGTTATTATCCTCTCTGTATCCCGTAATTTTATCTTACTAATATTATCCTCTCTGTAGCATGTAATGTTATCTTACTCTTATAACCCTCTCTGAACCATGTAATGTATCTTTTTGTTATTATCCTCTCTGTATCCCGTAATTTTATCTTACTAATATTATCCTCTCTGTAGCATGTAATGTTATCTTACTCTTATAACCCTCTCTGAACCATGTAATGTATCTTTTTGTTATTATTATTTATTTATTTATTTAACAGTTTTTTATACCGACCTTCATAGTAAATTAAACCATATCGGATCGGTTTACATAAAACAAGGGTATAACAGAAGCAATAAATAAAAGTAATTAACAAGAGAAGAGAATAAGATAAAGTTACATTTAACAAGGAGTAAAAACTTGGGAAGCTTAAGAGCTGGAAGGAAGATAAAGGTCAAAAATAATTGAAGAAGCATAATCCAAAAGGAATTTGGATTAGAGCAAAAAGATGCTTTAATCAGTAAGTGCCAGAGTTCTTCGTTTGAAGGTTGTAGGACTTTAATCTTCTAAATCCAAGTGAGGAAAAATCCTCTCTGTATCCCGTAATGTAATCTTACTGTTATTATCCTCTCTGTATCCTGTAATATATCGTACTGTTATTATCCTCTCTGTATCCCGTAAGGTTATCTTACTGTTATTATCCTCTCTGTATCCTGTAATTTTATCTTACTAATATTATCCTCTCCGTAGCATGTAATGTTATCTTACTCTTATAACCCTCTCTGAACCATGTAATGTATCTTTTTGTTATTATCCTCTCTGAAGCATGTAATGTTATCTTACTCTTATTACCTTCTCTGAACCCTGTAAGATTATCTTACTGTTATTATTCTCTCTGAAGCCTGTAATGTTATCTTACTATTATCCTCTGTCTATCCTGTAATATTATCTTACTGTTATTATCCTCTCTGTATCCCGTAAGGTTATCTTACTGTTATTATCCTCTCTGTATCCTGTAATTTTATCTTACTAATATTATCCTCTCTGTAGCATGTAATGTTATCTTACTCTTATAACCCTCTCTGAACCATGTAATGTATCTTTTTGTTATTATCCTCTCTGAAGCCTGTAATGTTATCTTACTATTATCCTCTGTCTATCCTGTAATATTATCTTACTGTTATTATCCTCTCTGTATCCCGTAAGGTTATCTTACTGTTATTATCCTCTCTGTATCCTGTAATTTTATCTTACTAATATTATCCTCTCTGTAGCATGTAATGTTATCTTACTCTTATAACCCTCTCTGAACCATGTAATGTATCTTTTTGTTATTATCCTCTCTGAAGCATGTAATTTTATCTTACTATTATCCTCTGTCTATCCTGTAATATTATCTTACTGTTATTATCCTCTCTGTATCCCGTAAGGTTATCTTACTGTTATTATCCTCTCTGAAGCCTGTAATGTATCTTACTATTATCCTCTATCCTGTAGTATTATCTTACTGTTATTATCCTCTCTGTATCTTGTAAGGTTATCTTACTGTTATTATCCTCTCTGTATCCTGGAATGTTATCTTACTGTTATTATCCTCTCTGAAGCCTGTAATATATCTTACTATTGTCCACTCTCTATCCTGTAATATTATCTTACTGTTATTATCCCCTCTGAGCCCTGTAATGTATCATACTGTAATCATTCTCTCTTAACACTTTAAAGTTATCTTACTCTTATTAACCTCTCTGAACACTGTAATGTATCTTACTGTTATTATTCTATCTGAACCCTGTAATGTTATCTTATTCTTATTACCCTCTCTGAACCCTGAAGTTATCTTACTGTTATTATCCTCTCTGTATCCTGGAATGTTATCTTACCGTTATTATCCTTTCTGAAGCCTGTAATGTATCTTACTATTATCCTCTAATATTATCTTACTGTTATTATCCTCTCTGAACCCTGTATGTATTTTACTGTAATTATCCTCTCTGAACCCTGTAATGTTAATTTACGGTTATTGTCCTCTCTGAGCCCTGTCTTGTATCTTACTGTAATCATTCTCTCTGAACACTTTAAAGTTATCCTACTCTTATTACCCTCTCTGAACACTGTAATGTATCTAACTGTTATTATCCTCTCTTAACTCTGTAATGTTATCTTACTCTTATTACCTTCTATGAACCCTGTTATGTATCTTATTATTATTATCCTCTCTGAAGCCTGTAGTGTATCGTACTGTTATTATCCTCTCTGTATCCTGTAATGTTATCTTACTCTTATTATCTTCCCTGAACCCTGTAATGTATCATACTGTTATTATCATCTCTGAAGCCTGTAATGTTATCTTTCTGTTATTATCCTCTCTGAGCCCTGTAAGTTTATCTTTCTGTTATTATCCTCTCTGAACCCTATAATGTATCTTACTCTTATTACCCTCTCTGAAGCCTGTAATGTTATCTTTCTGTTATTATCCTCTCTGAACCCTGTAATGTATCTTACTCTTATTACCCTCTCTGTATCCTGGAATGTTATCTTACTGTTATTATCCTCTCTCTATCCTGTAATATTATCTTACTGTTATTACCCTCTCTGAACCCTGTAATGTATCTTACTCTTATTACCCTCTCTGAGCCCTGTAAGTTTATCTTTCTGTTATTCTCCTCTCTGAAGCCTGTAATGTTATCTTTCTGTTATTACCCTCTCTGAAGCCTGTAATGAATATTACTCTTATTACCCTCTCTGTATCCTGGAATGTTATCTTACTGTTATTATCCTCTCTCTATCCTGTAATATTATCTTACTGTTATTATCCTCTCTCTATCCTGTAAGTTTATCTTTCTGTTATTATCCTCTCTGAACCCTGTAAGGTGACCTTATACTTATTATCCTCTCTGAAACCTGATGGTTATCTTACTATTATCCTCTCTGAACCCTTTAATGTGTCTTATTTATTTTATTTATTTATCGAGTTTTATACACCGTCATTTGGTTTCGCCATCACAATGGTTTACAAAGTTTCGATGTTTAACAGAGTTTCCAAAAGGTTCATATGGTTGTTAACATAGATATTATCTTTTTAAAATTTAGTTCGTAGGTTACTCTAAAGAAGTTTTGGTTCAGTGTTATGTTATCATCGTATATTGGTTTCACAAGTTTGCCTAGTGTCATTAGGAGGGAGTGGTGTTTTAGAGTCATTGGGTGAGTTGGTAGGCTTTGCTGAACCATCCAGGTTTTTAGATCTTTTTTGAAAATTTTTAAATTTTCTTGTGTTCTGGGTTCGATTGGGAGGGTGCTCCAGAGTTTAGGGCTTCCTAGTGAAATTGCTGTATTTTGAGTTGAGGTGAGTTGTTTAGAACGAGCAGGTGGAATCTTTAATAGTCCTTTATTTGCTGATCTGTTTGGAGAATGCAATTTTATGGATGAACTTAGCCAGTTTGTTTGTTTTTCATATATTATTTTGTGTAGTATGGATAATATTTTGTATTCGATCCTAAATTTTATTGGGAGCCAGTGTAGTAATGTGATCATGTTTTTTAGATCCAGTGAGTATTCTTGCAGCTGCATTTTGTAGGATTTGGAGTGGTCGGATGTTGTTAAGCGGTAAGTTGAATAGTAGGGAGTTACAGTAGTCCAGGTTGGAGAAGATGAGTAGTGAAGGACTGATCTGAAATCATTGGGGGAGAGGAAAGGTTTTAATTGATGCAGTGTTAGGAGTTTGTGATATCCGTTTTTGATTTTAGTTGTGATGCGGTTCTTGAAGGAAAGTTCCTTGTCATTTATGACTCCAAGGTTGCGGGCATGATTGACCAGAGAGATTGCCACTTTTTGGTTCATTAGGTTTAGTGGTGGTAGTTGAGGAGCGTTGTTTTTTTATCCAGTATGATTATTTCAGTCTTATCGAAGTTTAGGATGAGTTTCATGTTGGTTAGTAGTTGCTTTATATTGTTTAGGTAAGTGGCTGTTTTTTTGTAGGTTTTTTCCAACGAGTTGTGTATTGGGATTAATATTTGGATATCGTCCGCATATATGAAGTGGGTCAGATTAAGGTTTGAGAGGAAGTGGCATATCGGAAGCAGGTAAATGTTGAAGAGTGTCGCAGATAGAGCGGAGCCTTGGGGAACTCCAGTGTCTAGATTTATTTTTTTTGAGAGGGTGTCATTGATCCACACTTGGTAGGTTCTTTGTGATAGATAGGATGTGAACCATTGTAGGGTTTCTTTTTTTTGCACCTATTTCTGATAGACGATCAATCAAGATAGAGTGGTTTACCATGTCAAAGGCTGCTGATAGGTCAAGTAGGAGTAAAAGGTAGCTGTGGCCATTTTCAAAACTTTTGAGTACGGTGTCATTTAATGATAGTAGTAGTGTCTCTGTGTTCATTTGTTTCCTGAAGCCAAATTGTGTGGGTAGTAGGATGTTGTTTTCTTCAAGGTGGTTGCTAAGTCGAGAGTGGACAATTTTCTCGA
Organism: Rhinatrema bivittatum; assembly: GCF_901001135.1. NCBI lineage: Eukaryota > Metazoa > Chordata > Amphibia > Gymnophiona > Rhinatrematidae > Rhinatrema > Rhinatrema bivittatum. The sequence continues at coordinate 2,393,789 of NC_042620.1, read as the reverse complement.
TGATTTTGGCAATGAAGGGTAGGTTTGATATGGGTCGGTAGTTTAGTGGGTTTTCTGGATCAAGGTTGTTCTTTTTCAGTATGTGTTTGATAATTGCTGATTTTAGGCATTCTGGGTAGTTTCCTTCAGTGAGGGATAGGTTTACAATGTCAGTTATCGTTTTGGTTATTGATGGTTCGATTGTTTTGATCGTTGTTATGGGTATGCAATCAATAGGGTGTTTAGCTGGGTTCATTTTTTTGATGATCATTTGGAGTTCCAGTGATGATGCTGTATCAAAGTTGGGCCAACTTGATGTTTGAATGTTCTGTATGCTCTGGTTTTGCAAGTTGTTGTTGAGGTTATTTATGAGGTTTTTGATTTTTTCGTTAAAGAATTCTGCGAAATCGTTACTTGTGATCTTGGATGTTGATGATAACTGGTCATCATTGGATGATTTAGTTAGGCTTTTTACGAAATTGAACAGCATCTTTGGGTTATGATGGTATTTGTTTATTTTGTTTGAGTAAAAGTCTTTTTTTGCTTTGTGGATAAGTTTCTTGTATTCTGCTAGGTATGCTCTGTATGCATTAAGTAGTGTGGTTGTTTTGTTGTTGTTTCTCCATGTTTTCTCTTTTTTTTCTGAGTTCACATTTGGCTGATCTAATGTTGTCATTGTACCATTGGTTCTGGTGTTTTGGGTTTTTATAGTTTTCATTTTCATGGGGTTTATCTTATCAGCTAATGTTTTAGTGATGGTGAGCCATGACGAAGTTGTGTTCTCTGCGTTAGATAGGTCTATGTTTGTTAGTTCTGTTTGTAAATTTGTTTGAAGTGTTTCGCTGCAAAAAGGTGGTCAGTATGAGAAGGATTTGGGTGGGTTTTTTGTTGTAGTAAATTTACGGTTTGAATATAAATTGGAGTGGATTATAGAGTGGTTCGACCAGGGTATATTCGTGATCTTTGTTTGGAGGTTAGTCCATATGTCGGTATTGATGAAGACGAGGTCTAGGGTGTGACCTGCTTTGTGTGTTGGGCCATTGATGATTTGAGTAAAGCCTAGGGATGAGAGTGCGTCAATGATTGAGGAACATGTGGGGGAGTGGGGGATGGTGTCTATGTGTATGTTGAAGTCACCTAAGATGATTATGGGTTTGTTAATAGTTATTTTGGTCAAGAAGAATTCTATAAGTGGTGAGCAGTTCCGATCCAGAGACTTAGGGGGGCAGTAGATAAGACAGATTTGTAGTTTTGGTGAGTCGTATAGTGCAATTTCCAGTGGGGTGTAGGTGTTAGTTGGGAGTATTTTCATCTGTAGGTTTTTTTTGATGATTAGCATTAGGCCTCCTCCTTTCTTTTTTGGTCTGGGTATTGAAAAAGTTTTGTAGATAGGGTTGTTGATTTGGTTGATTAGTACTTGGTCTGTGTTTATTATCCATGTTTCCGTGATTGCTATGAAGTCCAGCTTGTCATCTTCAAGTAGGTCATTGATGATGGGTATTTTCTTTATTATGGATTGAGGTTAAATAGCATGAATGATAGTGCTAAGTAGCTGCTGTATGTCTTAGTGTTGTTGTGAGTTAAGTTAGCGTGTTGATATTTGTGGGTTTTCGTTGTTTTCCTGCTTTTGTCGTTCTGATGGTTTTCTAAGTTTAGATCCTTTCTGTGGTTCTTGCTGTAGTCAGAGTGTTGAAGGTTTGCCATTTCTTGTGTAGTTTAGGAGAAAGGTTTTTGAGGTTTGGTGTGTTTATTCGTTCTAGCACTAAGGCTTGCACTAAGGGGTGCACAAAAGGGAGTGCCGCTTTGTCGCGCGATGCTTGGTGGTCGCGCCTCAGCTGTAGGGTCCGGCGCTTGAGGTAATGACGTCGGGAGGGGGGGGGGGGGGGCGGGCCTCCTGACCGAGGATTTCGCGCCGCTCACCGGCCCTTCCTTCAGGCTCCTGCCCTTGCTCTTCTCCCCCCCTTCCTGCCGCTGGTGCTATTATCCCCTCTGAAGCCTGTAAGGTTATCTAACTGTTATTACCCTCTCTGTATCCTGTAATATTATCTTACTGTAATTACCCTCCCCGGACCCTGTAAGGTTATCTTACTGTTATTATCACTATTTTATTAAATTTATTCTCTTTTATTTAACCTCTTTAAAGGTACTTTTCAAAGCAATGCCCACTGACAAGTCAGTGCTTTAGCTGTGGAAATGGCCTTTTTGAAGATTGCACATCTAGACTCAGAATGGCATTAAGCCTTTCCTTTTACCCACAGCAGAGGGAGGCAGGGCCACTGCGAACCTTCAGTCATGCACTTCCTTCCTCAACCTACCTTCCGCACAGTTCTCCCTTCTTTGGCAGCATTGGCCCTAGCACTCACCCCTCTGGGCCTGTGGAAGCCCCAAATTTTGGCATTCTAGGTCACCGCCTAATCTGCTGAATGAAAGCACTGGTCCTGGGGGCACGCGTTCGCAGGGCATAGGTGATTTTCCTTGGGCAGTTTTTGAAGTAATAGCAGGAGGTCACTTTCACTCTGTGCATGTTGCAGCTACGCATCCAGCTGGAGAGGCCGTGCTTTTTGTCTTACTTTACCAATGCATGCAGGATGTGAATGTGAACGCACAGGAATGACGCTGTACCACCTGGGCTTTCCCAGTGCCAGGCGGTGCACCGTGTCTGTGCTCTCCACGTGCACCCCTGCACCCGTCTTCACATGCAAAGCAGGCCTCTGCAGACGCTGTCACCTCCACATCCTGCAGCTCCCACACCAGCCTACAGCTCCACTCACCCTTCCCATCCGCAGGAGGAGTGTGCACTTCCCTTCCCAAAGTGAACAGCTTCACCTCACATATGAGATAACAAATACAATAATATTTCATCCCGGCCTCTACTCTCACCACATCTCATAACTAAAAATAACTCTCCCTCCCAACAAATAATCGCTTACAATAAATAGGAAACCCACAGCATAGTGCTCCCCACTACTCAGCAATGACAGAAAAGCCACATCTCTCAGCCAAACATGATTTCAAGCTGCCCCACTGGTCACTCCCGCAGCTCTGAAAACCCCCAGCAGGACCAGGTCTGGCTCCTCAATGCATGGCAACTGGGACCATCATCTGGCAGGCAGGGGACTTACTGGATGCAGCTTCCTCTTCTCATGGACTCTGCTGCTCTGCCAATGAGAACTTCCTCCTGAGATAGCGCTCTCCTCCCCATCCACCAGTGAGGGCATGTATCTACACTCCTCCCTCACCTCCTCTCCCCATCCGCCAGTGAGGGTATAACGCAGTGCATGTATCTACACTCCTCCCTCACCTCCTCTCCCCATCCGCCAGTGAGGGTATAACACAGTGCATGTATCTACACTCCTCCCTCACCTCCTCTCCCCATCCGTCAGTGAGGGTATAACACAGTGCATGTATCTACACTCCTCCCTCACCTCCTCTCCCCATCCACCAGTGAGGGTATAACACAGTGCATGTATCTACACTCCTCCCTCACCTCCTCTCCCCATCCACCAGTGAGGGTATAACACAGTGCATGTATCTACACTCCTCCCTCACCTCCTCTCCCCATCCACCAGTGAGGGTATAACGCAGTGCATGTATCTACACTCCTCCCTCACCTCCTCTCCCCATCCGCCAGTGAGGGTATAACACAGTGCATGTATCTACACTCCTCCCTCACCTCCTCTCCCCATCCACCAGTGAGGGTATAACGCAGTGCATGTATCTACACTCCTCCCTCACCTCCTCTCCCCATCCACCAGTGAGGGTATAACGCAGTGCATGTATCTACACTCCTCCCTCACCTCCTCTCCCCATCCACCAGTGAGGGTATAACGCAGTGCATGTATCTACACTCCTCCCTCACCTCCTCTCCCCATCCGCCAGTGAGGGTATAACGCAGTGCATGTATCTACACTCCTCCCTCACCTCCTCTCCCCATCCGCCAGTGAGGGTATAACACAGTGCATGTATCTACACTCCTCCCTCACCTCCTCTCCCCATCCGCCAGTGAGGGTATAACACAGTGCATGTATCTACACTCCTCCCTCACCTCCTCTCCCCATCCACCAGTGAGGGTATAACGCAGTGCATGTATCTACACTCCTCCCTCACCTCCTCTCCCCATCCGCCAGTGAGGGTATAACGCAGTGCATGTATCTACACTCCTCCCTCACCTCCTCTCCCCATCCGCCAGTGAGGGTATAACGCAGTGCATGTATCTACACTCCTCCCTCACCTCCTCTCCCCATCCGCCAGTGAGGGTATAACGCAGTGCATGTATCTACACTCCTCCCTCACCTCCTCTCCCCATCCGCCAGTGAGGGTATAACGCAGTGCATGTATCTACACTCCTCCCTCACCTCCTCTCCCCATCCGCCAGTGAGGGTATAACACAGTGCATGTATCTACACTCCTCCCTCACCTCCTCTCCCCATCCGCCAGTGAGGGTATAACACAGTGCATGTATCTACACTCCTCCCTCACCTCCTCTCCCCATCCACCAGTGAGGGTATAACGCAGTGCATGTATCTACACTCCTCCCTCACCTCCTCTCCCCATCCGCCAGTGAGGGTATAACGCAGTGCATGTATCTACACTCCTCCCTCACCTCCTCTCCCCATCCGCCAGTGAGGGTATAACGCAGTGCATGTATCTACACTCCTCCCTCACCTCCTCTCCCCATCCGCCAGTGAGGGTATAACACAGTGCATGTATCTACACTCCTCCCTCACCTCCTCTCCCCATCCGCCAGTGAGGGTATAACGCAGTGCATGTATCTACACTCCTCCCTCACCTCCTCTCCCCATCCACCAGTGAGGGTATAACGCAGTGCATGTATCTACACTCCTCCCTCACCTCCTCTCCCCATCCGCCAGTGAGGGTATAACGCAGTGCATGTATCTACACTCCTCCCTCACCTCCTCTCCCCATCCACCAGTGAGGGTATAACGCAGTGCATGTATCTACTCTCCTCCCTCACCTCCTCTCCCCATCCGTCAGTGAGGGTATAACGCAGTGCATGTATCTACACTCCTCCCTCACCTCCTCTCCCCATCCACCAGTGAGGGTATAACACAGTGCATGTATCTACACTCCTCCCTCACCTCCTCTCCCCATCCGTCAGTGAGGGTATAACGCAGTGCATGTATCTACACTCCTCCCTCACCTCCTCTCCCCATCCACCAGTGAGGGTATAACGCAGTGCATGTATCTACACTCCTCCCTCACCTCCTCTCCCCATCCACCAGTGAGGGTATAACGCAGTGCATGTATCTACACTCCTCCCTCACCTCCTCTCCCCATCCGCCAGTGAGGGTATAACGCAGTGCATGTATCTACACTCCTCCCTCACCTCCTCTCCCCATCCACCAGTGAGGGTATAACGCAGTGCATGTATCTACACTCCTCTCTCACCTCCTCTCCCCATCCGCCAGTGAGGGTATAACGCAGTGCATGTATCTACACTCCTCCCTCACCTCCTCTCCCCATCCACCAGTGAGGGTATAACGCAGTGCATGTATCTACTCTCCTCCCTCACCTCCTCTCCCCATCCGTCAGTGAGGGTATAACGCAGTGCATGTATCTACACTCCTCCCTCACCTCCTCTCCCCATCCACCAGTGAGGGTATAACGCAGTGCATGTATCTACTCTCCTCCCTCACCTCCTCTCCCCATCCGTCAGTGAGGGTATAACGCAGTGCATGTATCTACTCTCCTCCCTCACCTCCTCTCCCCATCCACCAGTGAGGGTATAACACAGTGCATGTATCTACACTCCTCCCTCACCTCCTCTCCCCATCCACCAGTGAGGGTATAACGCAGTGCATGTATCTACACTCCTCCCTCACCTCCTCTCCCCATCCGCCAGTGAGGGTATAACACAGTGCATGTATCTACACTCCTCCCTCACCTCCTCTCCCCATCCACCAGTGAGGGTATAACGCAGTGCATGTATCTACACTCCTCCCTCACCTCCTCTCCCCATCCGCCAGTGAGGGTATAACACAGTGCATGTATCTACACTCCTCCCTCACCTCCTCTCCCCATCCACCAGTGAGGGTATAACGCAGTGCATGTATCTACACTCCTCCCTCACCTCCTCTCCCCATCCGCCAGTGAGGGTATAACGCAGTGCATGTATCTACACTCCTCCCTCACCTCCTCTCCCCATCCACCAGTGAGGGTATAACGCAGTGCATGTATCTACTCTCCTCCCTCACCTCCTCTCCCCATCCGTCAGTGAGGGTATAACGCAGTGCATGTATCTACACTCCTCCCTCACCTCCTCTCCCCATCCGCCAGTGAGGGTATAACGCAGTGCATGTATCTACACTCCTCCCTCACCTCCTCTCCCCATCCGCCAGTGAGGGTATAACGCAGTGCATGTATCTACACTCCTCCCTCACCTCTCTCCCCATCTGCCAGTGAGGGTATAAGGCAGTGCATGCATCTACACTCCTCCCTCACCTCCTCTCCCCATCCGCCAGTGAGGGTATAACACAGTGCATGTATCTACACTCCTTCCTCACCTCCTCTCCCCATCCGCCAGTGAGGGTATAACACAGTGCATGTATCTACACTCCTCCCTCACCTCCTCTCCCCATCTGCCTGCGAGGGTATAACGCAGTGCATGTATCTACACTCCTCCCTCACCTCCTCTCCCCATCCGCCTGCGAGGGTACAACGCAGTGCATGTATCTATACTCCTCCCTCACCTCCTCTCCCCATCAGCCAGTGAGGGTATAATGCAGTGCATGTATCTACACTCCTCCCTCACCTCCACTCCCCATCCGCCGGCGAGGATATAATGCAGTGCATGTATCTACACTCCTCCGTCACCTCCTCTCCCCATCCACCAGCGATGGTATAACGCAGTGCATGTATCTACACTCCTCCTTCAACTATTCTCCCCATCCGCCAGCGAGGGTATAACGCAGTGCATGTATCTACACTCCTCCCTCACCTCCTCTCCCCATTCGCCAGCGAGGGTATAACAGTGCATGTATCTACACTCCTCCCTCACCTCCTCTCCCCATCCGCCTGCGAGGGTACAACGCAGTGCATGTATCTACACTCCTCCCTCACCTCCTCTCCCCATCAGCCAGTGAGGGTATAATGCAGTGCATGTATCTACACTCCTCCCTCACCTCCACTCCCCATCCGCCGGCGAGGATATAATGCAGTGCATGTATCTACACTCCTCCCTCAACTCTTCTCCCCATCCACCAGCGATGGTATAACGCAGTGCATGTATCTACACTCCTCCCTCAACTCTTCTCCCCATCCGCCAGCGAGGGTATAACGCAGTGCATGTATCTACACTCCTCCCTCACCTCCTCTCCCCATCCGCCAGCGAGGGTATAACAGTGCATGTATCTACACTCCTCCCTCACCTCCTCTCCCCATCCGCCTGCGAGGGTACAACGCAGTGCATGTATCTACACTCCTCCCTCACCTCCTCTCCCCATCCGCCTGCGAGGGTACAACGCAGTGCATGTATCTACACTCCTCCCTCACCTCCTCTCCCCATCAGCCAGTGAGGGTATAATGCAGTGCATGTATCTACACTCCTCCCTCACCTCCACTCCCCATCCGCCGGCGAGGGTATAATGCAGTGCATGTATCTACACTCCTCCCTCACCTCCTCGCCCCATCCGCCAGTGAGGGTATAAGGCAGTGCATGCATCTACACTCCTCCCTCACCTCCTCTCCCCATCCACCAGCGAGGGTATAATGCAGTGCATGTATCTACACTCCTCCCTCACCTCCACTCCCCATCCGCCGGCGAGGGTATAATGCAGTGCATGTATCTACACTCCTCCCTAACCTCCTCTCCCCATCCACCAGCGAGGGTATAATGCAGTGCATGTATCTACACTCCTCCCTAACCTCCTCTCCCCATCCACCAGCGAGGGTATAATGCAGTGCATGTATCTACACTCCTCCCTCACCTCCTCTCCCCATCCACCAGTGAGGGTATAACGCAGTGCATGTATCTACACTCCTCCCTCACCTCCTCTCCCCATCCACCAGTGAGGGTATAACGCAGTGCATGTATCTACACTCCTCCCTCACCTCCTCTCCCCATCCACCAGTGAGGGTATAACGCAGTGCATGTATCTACTCTCCTCCCTCACCTCCTCTCCCCATCCACCAGTGAGGGTATAACGCAGTGCATGTATCTACACTCCTCCCTCACCTCCTCTCCCCATCCACCAGTGAGGGTATTTATCCTCTGCTGTCCCTCCACTCCCAGTATTATAGGAGTGTGTGTGAGGGTTTCATATGCTGTAACTGCTTACCCTTTCTTCCCTCCTCTCTCACCAGTGAGATTATCCTAGGTGTATATATATCGTGAGCATGTTGTCCCCTCCCAGTGCAACAGTGAGGGGATCACAGGCCGTGTATCCTCACCCGCTCTTGTCTCACCTTCCACCATCAGCCGCGCAGAGCTTTCATCATGGAGGGTATGGCAGGAGTAGAGGGCTTCATCTTCGGGGCAGACATTGCTGATGATGAGTCTCTGGCAAGTGCCTTCGCTGTACATTTCATACTTCTCTGAGGGGCAGAGCTGGGTGTGACCCCGGAACCAACGCACCTGAGCATGTGGCTTGGACACAGAACACTCTAGAAGCACCCGATTCTTCAGGCGAGCCGTCTTATCTCGAATCTGCTTCACAATGCGAACGGGCAGCTCTACGTGAAACATAGGACAAGAGTCAAGAAAGGAGACACAATCCCTGCAACTCACTCACTATAACACTCTGTTATACACCCTAACACCGGTCACTCACTCTGACACTCAGTTATAAACCCTAATGCCATGCACTCACCCTGACAATGAATGATGCACTTCAATGCTGTGCAATCACTCCTGACACTCAATTATACATTAACATTACAATGCTATGCACTCACCCCTAACACACCATTATAAACTCCAGCACCATGCACTCACCCTGTCACTCAATTATAAACCCCAGTGTCATGCACTCACCCCTAACACACCATTATAAACTCCAGCACCATGCACTCATCCTGTCACTCAGTTATAAACCCCAGTGTCATGCACTCACCCCTAACACACCATTATAAACTCCAGCACCATGCACTCACCCTGTCACTCAGTTATAAACCCCACTGTTGTGCACTCACCCCTAACACACCATTATAAACTCCAGCACCATGCACTCATCCTGCCACTCAGTTATACACCTCAACACTGTGCATTCACCCCTGGCACTCAGTTATACACCTCAACACTGTGCATTCACCCCTGGCACTCAGTTATACACCTCAACACTGTGCATTCATCCCTGACACTCAGTTATACACCTCAACACTGTGCATTCATCCCTGACACTCAGTTATATACCTCAACACTGTGCATTCAACCCTGACACTCAGTTATACACCTCAACACTGTGCATTCACTCCTGACACTCAGTTATATACCTCAACACTGTGCATTCATCCCTGACACTCAGTTATATACCTCAACACTGTGCATTCACCCCTGGCACTCAGTTATACACCTCAACACTGTGCATTCACTCCTGACACTCAGCTATACACCTCAACACTGTGCATTCACCCCTGACACTCAGTTATACACCTCAACACTGTGCATTCACTCCTGACACTCAGTTATACACCTCAACACTGTGCATTCACTCCTGACACTCAGTTATATACCTCAACACTGTGCATTCACTCCTGACACTCAGTTATACACCTCAACACTGTGCATTCACCCCTGACACTCAGTTATATACCTCAACACTGTGCATTCACTCCTGACACTCAGTTATACACCTCAACACTGTGCATTCACTCCTGACACTCAGTTATATACCTCAACACTGTGCATTCACCCCTGACACTCAGTTATATACCTCAACACTGTGCATTCACTCCTGACACTCAGTTATATACCTCAACACTGTGCATTCACCCCTGACACTCAGTTATACACCTCAACACTGTGCATTTACTCCTGACACTCAGTTATACACCTCAACACTGTGCATTCACTCCTGACACTCAGTTATACACCTCAACACTGTGCATTCACTCCTGACACTCAGTTATACACCTCAACACTGTGCATTCACTCCTGACACTCAGTTATACACCTCAACACTGTGCATTCACCCCTGACACTCAGTTATACACCTCAACACTGTGCATTCACTCCTGACACTCAGTTATACACCTCAACACTGTGCATTCACTCCTGACACTCAGTTATATACCTCAACACTGTGCATTCATCCCTGACACTCAGTTATATACCTCAACACTGTGCATTCACCCCTGGCACTCAGTTATACACCTCAACACTGTGCATTCACTCCTGACACTCAGCTATACACCTCAACACTGTGCATTCACCCCTGACACTCAGTTATACACCTCAACACTGTGCATTCACTCCTGACACTCAGTTATACACCTCAACACTGTGCATTCACTCCTGACACTCAGTTATATACCTCAACACTGTGCATTCACTCCTGACACTCAGTTATACACCTCAACACTGTGCATTCACTCCTGACACTCAGTTATACACCTCAACACTGTGCATTCACCCCTGACACTCAGTTATATACCTCAACACTGTGCATTCACTCCTGACACTCAGTTATACACCTCAACACTGTGCATTCACTCCTGACACTCAGTTATATACCTCAACACTGTGCATTCACCCCTGACACTCAGTTATATACCTCAACACTGTGCATTCACTCCTGACACTCAGTTATATACCTCAACACTGTGCATTCACCCCTGACACTCAGTTATACACCTCAACACTGTGCATTTACTCCTGACACTCAGTTATACACCTCAACACTGTGCATTTACTCCTGACACTCAGTTATACACCTCAACACTGTGCATTCACTCCTGACACTCAGTTATACACCTCAACACTGTGCATTCACTCCTGACACTCAGTTATACACCTCAACACTGTGCATTCACTCCTGACACTCAGTTATACACCTCAACACTGTGCATTCACCCCTGACACTCAGTTATACACCTCAACACTGTGCATTCACTCCTGACACTCAGTTATACACCTCAACACTGTGCATTCACCCCTGACACTCAGTTATACACCTCAACACTGTGCATTTACTCCTGACTCCCAATTATGAAACCAACGCTGTACACCTATTCCAGACACTCAGTTATACACCTCAACACTGTGCATTCACCCCTGACACTCAATTAGAAACCCCAGCACCGTGCATTCACCCCTGACACTCAGTTATACACCTCAGCACTGTGCATTCACCCTTGACACTCAATTATACACCTCAGCACTGTGCATTCACCCCTGACACTCAATTATACACCTCAACACTGTACACTCACCCCTGACACTCAATTAGAAACCCCAGCACTGTGCACTTAGCCCCAACACTCCATTATAAACATTCATTCTCAACATTCAAGTATATACCTCAATACTGTGCACTCATCCTGGATCTCAATTATACACCCCAATGCCGTGCACTTACCCTGACACTGTATAGTAATCTCCAGCACCGTGCACGCACTCCTGACACTCAATTATACACCGCAAGGTAAATTATCAAAATGTGGAGGTTTAAATAAGCAGGTCAAATAGATCATATAATTTAATTACTTAAAAAGAACCGATTGTATATTATACAAGGGAAATAATCTTCTAATAAATAGAAGCATAATCACACACAAATATATAGAAAAACAAACCTATTACCCCATCATTGTACATACAGTTGCCATAATCAACACTGACCTAACCAGCATACAGCTGTTACAACACTAATCCCCCACATCAACCCTACGTACATATTAATTTAAAATAATAAATCTGTCAAATCCTAAACAGCATCTCACTGTTACAACACTAATTCCATGATTATGGTTATTTTAAGGATAATTATACAATAATCCTAAATTATACTGGTCTCATCCCATCATATAGTCATCCCAGATTATACGGATCTTATCCCTACAAAGAACCTTTGTTTCACTGTAAACAACAGCTTCATCAGGGGACTATTAACTGAGACCAACTTGGTCGGGGGACCATTAACTGGAGCCAATCAATAAGGATTCAAAAGTACATAATTGCATACAGATTATAAATTAAAAATCCACCATTACGCTCTATCTCAGCCCAACCCAACCCTAAATAACAACATTCTACATCCCGTGACTCAATAACGTGAATAAAAAATTGTCTGCAAACCAACTCGACATCACACTATTTTCCCTCCCCGTATTTTTTTACACATCACACCTGACTTCACATTTCAATAGACAATCCCAGAAATATTTCTACTCTTTTTAATTAAAATGTTGGCTGCCCCTTTGTGCGCCCCTTCGTGCGTACCAGAATGCTGTTCAGTAATAATCTTACACCCCTAAAAACTCTAGGTAATCGGATTCTCTCTCTGCAACGGTCTCTAACTCAGCACTCTAACAGGATTCTCACTCAGCTTACTAACAGATGGATTCTCTCTCAGCGACGGACTCTCACTCAGTATTCTAACAGACGGATTCTCACTCAGCATTCATCCACTTCCCAGCTCTTCAGCAGACAGACTCTCGCTCAACACTCAATTCAGCTACTTTACCCCATAATAAGACAAGCATGACACAAGGCTACCCAATCCCCATCTTACACCATAGTCTCCTCACCATTGGAAAATCATCTATGCATTACCGGACACGCCCCAACAGAACCCTCATCCCAATCATGATCTCCCCCTTTACCCAACTCCTAGGTCTTGCACTATTCTCATTGACACTCTTCAATGCACAATCTCTCACAAAGAAATCACATATTCTCAATGACTGTCTCCTTGACTCTCAGCCAGACATCTGTGCTATAACGGAAACCTGGCTCAAACCTACGGATATAGCCTTGATAAATCAGCTTCCTACACACCTCTATGATTTCTTCTCACTTCCCAGTCAAAAAAAAAGAGGCGGAGGCCTTCTTTTAGCTGCCAAAAAAGAGTTGAGGCTAACCCTACAACCAACCAAGGCTGCATCTAAGCTAGAAGTAGGCCTTTTCAAATCAAATTCGCTTCAAATCCTTCTCATATACGCTCTGCCAGGACTTCTAGACTCAGACGCCTCCCCTATGGTAGAAACCATAGCTAAGTATTTAAACTTGGATTCCCCAGCTATGATCTTAGGGGATTTCAATCTGCACATTGACTCAACCCCACTCTCAACCAACTGCAAAGCATTTCTCACCTCCCTCATGGCCATGGGCTTCAAGCAAATTATCAACAAGCCCACTCATAAAGCTGGCCACAAGCTCAACCTTATCTTCATTAACTCTGGTTTCACACATTCCACACCTCCCAAATGTGTCCCAGTCCCCTGGTCTGACCATTCACTGATCTCTACCACCCTCAAGTTGAAAGGAAGCCCTTTATCTCAACCCCCCCCCCCCCCCCCCCCATCTACATTTCACTACAGGAGATCATGCACTTCAGAGGTCCTCAGCGAATTCCTAGCCAAAGAACTTCCTAACCTAGATGTCTCAAACCCTAACTCGGCCCTACTCTCATGGCACAGCATCACTGAAGTGGTAGCTAACAAATTATGCCCACTGTCGACCAAAAAAATCAATCCGGCTTTAAAAAATAAACAACCCTGGTTCTCCAATGAACTCTGAAAACTTAAGCAAGACCTTAGACAAAAAGAAAACAAATGGCAAAAGGCCCCCAGCCCCAGCACGCTAGCTACCTACAAATCTGCCCTCCACTTCTACAGGAACTCAACACTACGAACAAAAAGAGACTTTTACGCTCTCAGAATTCACGACCTCATATTTGATGCAAAGGCCCTATTCTCTTACGTATCTGAACTCACAAAAACCACCACCCCATCCATTCCAGATGACCAAGCACAATCTAATGCCAATGAACTTGCAACCTTCTTCCAGAGCAAAATCTCCAACCTCCTAACACGTCTACCCCCCAGCTCTACCCCTCCTCCCATCCCCTTCTCTTCTTTTTCAAACACGGGAGCATTGAACCCACCTCCGCCATGGAGATTGAAACCATACTAAAGAGAATGAAACCATCTACTCATCCGTCCGACCAAATCCCAACTAAACTACTCCTATTGGTGCTGGATACTATCTCCAAGTATTTGGCTAATATTATAAACTGCTCTCTTTCACAAGGAATCTTCCTGGATGCTCTAAAACTCGCCACCCTAAAACCCCTTCTTAAGAAACCAAACGTAGACCCCAGGGACCCCAACAATTTCTGCCCTAACTCCAACTTGCCTTTTGTCGCTAAGATCATGGAAAAATTAGTCAATGCTCAACTCTCGGAGTATCTTGAAGACCATAAAATACTCCACTCTACTCAATACGGATTCCGCAAATTGCTAAGCACCGAAACCCTACTCATTTCCCTCACAGACCACCTTATCATGGGCCTGGACAAAGGGCACTCCTTCTTGCTAGTGCTCCTCGACATCTCGGCGGCCTTCGACACAGTGAACCACTCCATCCTACTAAATTGACTATCAGACATAGGGATAACAGGAACGGCCCTCAGATGATTCGACTCCTTTCTCAGCTGTAGAGGATATAAAGTCAAAGTCAACAATAAAGAGTCCCCACGCATCAATTCTTCACTAGGAGTACCTCAGAGCTCCTCCCTGTCTCCCATCCTCTTCAATATCTACCTTCTTCCCCTCTGCCAACTGCTAACAAACCTAAATCTGAAACACTATATGCCGATGACGTACAAATTCTGATCCCTATAACCGAATCCCTTACAAAAACACTTAAGTTCTGGGACAACTGTCTCCAAGCTATAAACCTCCTCCTCACCAGCCTAAACCTAGTACTTAACTCTGCCAAAACGGAACTCCTCCTCATATCACCTGAATACAGCGATACCCTTCAGCTGTCCCACCCCAACACTTTAATCACGCAAGCAAGAGATCTTGGAGTAATAATTGACAACCATCTGAAATTAAAGAAGTTCATCAACCACACAACCAAGGACTGCTTCTATAAACTACAGGTGCTGAAAATACTTAAATCTCTCCTGCACTTTCACGACTTCAGATCTGTTCTCCAGGCCATTCTGTTCTCCAAGGTAGACTATTGCAACGCCATTCTGCTTGGTCTCCCCGCCTCCTCTACTAAACCCCTTCAGATGCTCCAAAACGCGGCCACCAGAATCCTGACAAACACCAACAGAAGAGATCACATTATGCCCATCCTCAGAGATCTGCATTGGCTTCCAATAAGCTCCACACCTCTTCAAGACCTATCAGGGAAGCTTATAAAGGATCTCTACACGTCCCTTCCACAAAATCCACCCATCTGTCAACCACTAGAGAACGGGCCTTCTCGACAGTGGGACCAGCCATCTGGAATGCCCTCCCTCCCGACCTCAGACAGGAACCTTGTCTGTTGACATTCAGAAAAAAACGTAAGACCTGGCTGTTTCAACAAGCCTTCCCCTAACCAAAGCCTGCATCAGCTATGCCACAGATCAGATACTAAGGCCTCTATTCAGTACACGCCTTCTCTGATTTTGTAATTGCTTTGTCATAGTTACTGAGTTACCTTTCTACTTCTGACTTTTACATCTCCCTAGTTCCATTACCCCTGTTTATTGTAACTTTTGCATCTTCTTCTATGTTAAGGTTAATGTTATTACCCTTCTGCTCCTTGTAAACCAATATGATGTGATCTGTATCATGAATGTCGGTATAAAAAAGTATTAAATATATAAATAAATAAATAAAATCCCAAACTTATTCTCTTTTCAAATGGGATAATGGAACTAACCTAAAATGCGGCCGACCTCTCTCACTCCAACCATCAAGCGAACGCCGCACATGTGTGCTAACAGCGTCAATGATTTAAAAAGCCCTATGAAGCCTTGCTTGCCTGCTTGCCAGTCATACCACACCTGCGAGTTAGCCAGTCATGCTATTCATGAGTCACATGCACACAAATAACCCAAAAATTCTCCTATACTCTATCTCCACTTAATCTTATATCTAAACCTAAAAAGGTCTCAGAATAATATTGCATCTGCATACTGAAACAACAAATCCATTAACTCCACTTAAACTTTTCTTTACACCTCAAAAGGGCCACAAATTATTTCTGCAGGTCCAGATACAATGCCATTGTTAGTCCTTTAAAAAAAAAATTTAAGGGTTGCCAAAATAACACACCAATCATCTCTTCTGATGTCAAATCCATATATATATTACAGAAGCTTAATTGTGCGTTGAGTGAAAAAGAGTTTTCTCTGATTAGTCTTAAATGTGCCCCATGCTAACTTCATGGAGTGCCCCCTAGTCCTATTATCCAAAAGTGTAAATAACCGATTCACATCTACTCATTTAAGACCTCTCATGATCTTAAACACCTCTATCATATCCCCCCTCAGTCGTCTCTTCTCCAAGCTGAACAGCCCTAACCTCTTCAGCCTTTCCTCATAGGGGAGCTGTTCCATTCCCTTTATCATTTTGGTTGCCCTTCTCTGTACCTTCTCCATCGCAACTATATCTTTTTTAGATGCGGCAACCAGAATTGTACACAGTATTCAAAGTGCGGTCTCACCATGGAGCAATATAGAGGCATTATGATATTTTCCGTTTTATTAACAATTCCCTTCCTAATAATTCCTAAAATTCTGTTTGCTTTTTTGACTGCTGCAGCACACTGAGAAGTAATGGTGGTGAGGCCGCTTGGCAATAGTGATCATAATATGATCATAATATGATCAAATTTGAATTAATGACTGGAAGAGGAAAAGTGTGCAAATCCACGGCTCTCGTGCAAAACTTTCAAAAGGGAAACTTTGAGAAAATGAGAAAAATTGTTAGAAAAAAACTGAAAGGAGCAGCTAT
Organism: Rhinatrema bivittatum; assembly: GCF_901001135.1. Classification (NCBI taxonomy): domain Eukaryota; kingdom Metazoa; phylum Chordata; class Amphibia; order Gymnophiona; family Rhinatrematidae; genus Rhinatrema; species Rhinatrema bivittatum. Next base: position 2,376,893 of record NC_042620.1, on the reverse strand, counting down.
AAAAGTAAAAAGTGTGAAAGAGGCGTGGTCATTGTTAAAAAATACCATCCTAGAAGCACAGTCCAGATGTATTCCACACATTAAGAAAGGTGGAAAGAAGGCAAAACGATTACTGGCATGGTTAAAAGGGGAGGTGAAAAAAGCTATTTTAGCCAAAAGATCTTCATTCAAAAATTGGAAGAAGGATCCAACAGAAGAAAATAGGATAAAGCATAAACATTGGCAATTTAAATATAAGACATTGATAAGACAGGCTAAGAGAGAATTTGAAAAGAAATTGGCCGTAGAGGCAAAAACTCACAGTAAAAACTTTTTAAAATATATCCGAAGCAGAAAGCCTGTGAGGGAATCAGTTCGACCGTTAGATGATCGAGGAGTTAAAGGGGCACTTAGAGAAGATAAGGCCATTACGGAAAGATTAAATGATTTCTTTGCTTCGGTGTTTACTAGGGATGTGAATCGTTTTTGAACGATTAAAATTATCGTCAGATAATTTTAAAATCGTCCAAAATCGTTAGAGTGCATGATACAATACAAATGCCCCCGATTTATCGTCAGGGGCATTTGTATTGTATCGTTAAATAGGGCGCGGGAAAACCGGCACACCAAAAAACCCCTAAAACCCACCCCGAACCTTTAAAACAAATCCCCCACCCTCCCGAACCCCCCCAAAATGTTTTAAATTACCTGGGGTCCAATGGGGGGGGGGGTGTCCCGGCGCGATCTCCCTCTCTCTGGCCACGACTGCGTTAAGAGAAATGGCACCAGTGGCCCTTTGCCCTTATCATGTGACAGGGCAAAGGTAGCGCCGGCGCCATTTTGGTTCCTGGCTCCCGATGTCACGCGTGCAGGAGATCGCTCCCGGATCCCCGCTGGACCCCTAGGGACTTTTGGCCAGCTTGGGGGGGCCTCCTGACCCCCACAAGACTTGCCAAAAGTCCAGCAGGGGTCCGGGAGCAACCTCCTGCATGCGGGCCGTATTGCCAATATTCAAAATGGCGCCAGCGCTACCTTTGCCCTCACTATGTCATACGGGTGACGGTCGCAACTAAAGGTGTGATATACATAGTGCAGTGCCCGTGCCCTTTACTATACTTTGGCAAAACCATCAGAATGATTAAAACAAGGATGTCTGAACATTGTTCTAACATCCGACATCTAAGAATGGATGAACCCCTTGTGACTCACTGGGCTCAATTGAATCATTCCATCTCTGACCTTTTCTTCTCTGTGATCGAGGTGGTCTCCCGCCCACCCCGGGGGGGAGAATTCGCCGAGATACTGGGAAGGAGGGAGCAAAGATGGATATACACGTTGGACACTGTCAGCCCGGGAGGCCTAAACAAGGAAATCGAGTGGTATCTTTTTGATTAAATTCCACTCTATGTTGATTGGTTAGAGGATCTCGTGAGGGATCACCGTTTCGCGCCAATTTTCTGCTTTAAAAGTTTGTCAGACTGAGGGCGCTCGCGCTCCATGACAGCTCAAAATGGTATGTACTACTGATTTTAATGGTTTTAAAAATAGTAGCTCGTTGTTAGATTCCACCATATGCTTATGTCTTGATTCACAGATTGTCTGAACACTTGTGGTCTCTCCCGATGCAGCTGCCGCGAAACATGGGACCGTGTCGGGGGACCTTATAAAAATGAACATTGATTTACCTGTAGAATTGCCACGTATATTCTTTTGAACTTAAGATAAAAGTCATTGAGAACTTTGTGGAATTGAAGATTTTTTCCTGCACCATTGTTGTTGGATACTTGCTGATGTGCAAGGGTTTTGCTTCGGTACTTGTTTAGTAATTGAAATCTCCCATTATTACTGCACTGCCAAATTGGTTAGCTTCTTTGATTTCTCTTTGCATTTCATCATCTGTCTGACCATTTTGTCCAGGTGGACGAGAGTATACTATCACTATAATCTTACCCAATAAGTTTGGAGTTAGTTGTGCTTTTTAGCCAACATTTGAATTAAAAAGAGTAGTAATATTTCTGGGATTGTCTATTGAAATGTGAAGTCAGGTGTGATGTGTAAAAAAATATGGGGAGGAAAAATAGTGTGATGTCGAGTTGGTATGCAGACAATTTTTTATTCACGTTATTGAGTCACGGGATGTAGAATGTTGTTATTTAGGGTTGGGTTGGGCTGAGATAGAGCGTATTGGTGGATTTTTAATTTATAATCTGTATGCAAGTATGTACTTTTTAATCCTTATTGATTGGCTCCAGTTAATGGTCCCCCAACCAAGCTGGTCTCAGTTAATAGTCCCCTGATGAAGCTGTTTACAGTGAAACAAAGGTTCTTTGTAGGGATAAGATCAGTATAATCTGGGATGACTATATGATGGGATGAGACCAGTATAATTTAGGATTATTGTACAATTATCCTTAAAATAACCATAATCATGGAATTAGTGTTGTAACAGTGAGATGCTGTTTAGGACTTGACAGATTTATTTTATTTTAAATTAATATGTATGCGGGCTTGGTGTAGGGGATTAGTGTTGTAACAGCTGTATGCTGATTATGGCAAATGTATGCACAATGATGGGGTAATAGGTTGGTTTTTCTATATATTTGTGTGTGATTATGCTTCTATTTATTACAAGCTTATTTCCCTTATAAAATATACAACTGGGTCTTTTTATGTAATTTACTCAATTATACATGCTGACATTGTGTACTCACCCAGACACTCAATTATAAAGCCAAGCGCAGTGCTCTCACCTGAAATATTCCGTTACAAACCAAAGCATCATCATCATGCACTCACCCCGACTATTAATTATATACCCCTGACACTCAATGAAAAACCCTGATACCATGCACTCAATCCTGATATTTAAGAAACCAAAGAGTGTAAGAATGTTTGAGTGCAACATTTTTAAATATCTCACTCAATGCTAAAGAAATGGAAAAACATGGACTTAACTATCTATCTATCTATATGATATATGACCCTCATATATCATTGGGCAGACGTGATATGATTCGTGTTTCCATATATCCCTTCAACGTGCCTATAGTTGTAATCATCGGTCATTAAAAAAAGTTTTAACAAGTCAACGTACATCAGGAGTGTGAGTCCAAATAAATTTTAAAGCATTTTTTCTTCTTGCATTTAAAATAAACTTAAGGAAGGATATCCTTTCCAAAACATTGCAGTGTCGGGTGGAAGCAAGATTGTATAAAGAAAATTATCGGGTGTTCCTGCACTCGTACTCTTTAAAGTTGTTCCTTTCTCCTGGACCTACAATCATTTGAAAGTGCAGCGTTATGTTTGCAACTTAAGTTTATTTTAAATGCAAGAAGAAAAAAATTATTTAAAAATTATTTGGACTCACGTTCCTGATGTACATTGACTCGTTAAAAATTTTTTAATGACCGATGATTACAGCTATAGGCAAGTTGAAGGGATTTATGGAAACACGAACCATATCACGTCTGCCCAGTGCTATATGAGGGTCATGTTGAAGCTTGCGTTGGCCTCGAGCTCAGGACGCTCAAGGCTTGGCAATCCTGTTGCACTGACGATGGGATGGAGCACAACCGAGGGCTCTCCAGCACAGAACAAGGAGAATGTGTGCCCTTGCGGTGAAAACAGTCCAAGTCTGGGAATCAGGAACCTCGAATCCTCCGCCAACCTGCACGCTCATGAGACCACCAATGCAATGGTGGTCTCTGAATGGTCCTCCAACAATTCCAAGCCCTTTCGGACCTGCCACAGGGTGTAGCAGAGGCTGTAGGCCGGACAATGGTCATGGTGGAAGAAGGCCATAGGCACTGGAACTTGGAGTGAAGACTGGAACTTGGGACGAAGACAGGAAACAAGAGGGATGAGCACCCTACACAGCACGTGGGGCTGGTCACGGACCACACTGTCCCCTTCGCGCCCTACACAGCCGGATGGCTGGTCGCGGACCATGAGGAGATCGGGACAGGGTCAGGAAGTCTCATAGCGCAGGTTAGTAGAAATCCCTCGGATCCTCCAGAGTCAGGACTTGGGAAACAAGATAAAACCTTGGAGCTTGGAAACTCAGAGTAAAAGCAGGGAATCTCCGGAGGCATGGGTCCCACCGTACCTGGAGCATTAGCACTGGGAACATGAGGAAACTTGGGACATCAGAACATCACGGAACTTGGAAACATCACAGAACGTGGAAACATCATGAGTCATCAAGGAACATCGGGACATCAAGGAAACTCAGGCACATCAAGGAGACCATGAAGATACGAAGATATAGGATACACGGAAGTCCATGGATGAAATCAGAATGCCAGGAAGGAGCTGGAAACAAGGAGTCCTTGGGAGAAGTAGGCCAGGAGGACTACTAGCTCCTTGCTGAAGCAAGGACTGACTGACGGAGAAGCCCTTTTATAGGGCAGGAAGCAGGCAACTCCCTGGGAGGAGTTCAGATGGGCCACACCTGGCTGGCCCTTTAAATACAGAAGGAAGCTGCAGGCCCGCCCCTTAGGAAGGAAGGGGCAGGACCCTGGACAACGGCCATGCTGCCACTGTGCAGAGAGGAGACGGAGCAGAGAAGCTGGGCCTCAGGGCAGGCCCTGGCAAAGTCAGCGGTGTCTAGCCACAAAGAGGAGGCAGAAGAGCGGCTTCCTGCTGCAGGAGTGAGGACCACTCCCCTGGAGGGGGCAAGAGCGTCGGCGGCTTCCTGTTGCATCGGAGAAGCCCGGCACAGCTCCTGCCGCGCTGGCAAGATGGAGGCTGGGCCACAGAAGTACCTGACGTTGGCAGCCCCAGGCAAGGCCCTGGCTTCTGTTGCGGCCTCTGGGCCTTGAAGGTAAGCGCCTCCCATGGCTCCAGCCGTGGGTGGAGCGCAACAGATCATATATCATATATATATATATATATATATATATATAGATAGATAGATAGATAGATAGATAGGTAAGTCAATGTTTTTCCATTCCTTTTTCATTGAGTGAAATATTAAAAGATTGGTGCACTCAACCCAACACTTGGTTAGCAATGAAGTGGACTCTCATCCTGAAGAGCTCATACTTCAATAAATCAGTTAGTCTATCAGGTACCATCTGCCTCTGAAGACTGTCCTCATGTTACTCCCCTCAGAGTCACATACAAATATGTTTTAATATGTTTCTTACAGTGAATGTTGTGGTCATACCAGCTACAGTGAGGGGGGCTCTGGACATGGCCTTTTTAGCTCTGAATACTATTTCTCCAGCGTCTTCCATCTGGATGTCACAGATGAGCAGGAAGTGCTTTGATCCTGAGAAGAGATGGAGAATGAAACATGACAATGAGATGAATCCTAAATTTATGCATCCCTAGGCTCCACTGTGCTCCAGCCTAGACCTCTAACCTCCCTGGGCCTTCATGTTCAGAACCTTGTGCTTCATCAAGCCTCACACTTGGAGCCCCAACCTCCACCAGCTCCTACATCCAGTGCTCTAGCCTCTACTGTTCCCTGTAATGTGATCTCCAGTCTCCACTGCTTACCAAACCCAGAGCTCCAGTCCCCATTATAGGAGCTTCAACCTCCAATGTTCCCCATGCACAGAGAACCCTCTATGAGACCCAACATCAAGAGCCCAGGCCTCCGCTGCTACCCAGCCTTCCTTTCCCTTCCAGCTGGGGCTTTAGCCTAATATGGACCCTTGGCTACAACCTCCCCTGAGGCCCGCACTTCCCCTGGGTCCTCTTGCCTGATACCCCAGCTTCCCCTGGGCCCTTGTGCCTCAGACCTCAGCCTCCTCTGGGCTCTCCTGCCTGAGGTCCCAGCCTCTCCTGAGTCCCTAGCCTTCTCTGGCTCTCGTGCCTAAGGCTGCAGCTTTCCTCACCTTCTTGCCGTATTTTAATTCTATTTGTGCTTTTCAGGTTCTCTCCGTTCTTGAACCAGTCACCTCTCACATCTTGGGGTGAAACCTCACACATGAATACAGCATTGTCACCCTCCTGTATGTTAATAGCTTCAAGTTCCTTCAGGATCTTCACTTCTCGTTCTGAAGCAAATGAAAAGGAGTGAATTAGCTATGTAATAGCCCAGGACCAAACGTACATGGAGAGGTGTGGAAATGCTCCTGCCTGTTGAATATCGCCTTATGGGATTGATGCCAATTACAAAAAAACATAAAAGAGGGGTCACAGCACATGAGCCAACTTTTCATGTGGGCTAAATGGAATACAAATTACCCTCCCTTGGATACTGTGACAACGTTTACATAAGTTTTGCCAGGCTGGGTCAGACCGAGGGTCCATCAAGCCCAGCATCCTGTTTCCAACAGAGGCCAATCCAGGTCACAAACACTTGGCAGGATTCCTGAGGTCAATAGTTTCCATGCTGCTTAAGTGCTTATCCCAAGGATAAGGAGTGAATTCTCCCAAGTCCTCCTTAATAATGGTTTATGGACTTTTCTAACAATATAATGAAGGTACATCCAGTTCCCAAAAGACATAAATCCAAAGCAAAAAAGGAAGGGAATTACTAATTATTCTTTATAAGATATAATTCACCTTGTTGTCAATGTGTAACACCGGTCAGTTTTCTAACACAATCTTATGGACTTCTAGAACCCTCACTGCCCAAACCTAACTAATTATTCACACAACAGATGCATTAATTACAAAACACATAGCACACGTCTTGCACATATACCTTTCATGCCTGCAAACATTTATACAATAAAATCAAAATTATACAACTGTGCATGAATATAAAAGTTCAAATTATAATTACAAAGTTTGCACTGATACAATGTATGCAACAGGATACCCCAACAGAGGCCACTGTTTCACCACGACGGCTTCATCAGAGGGATTGATGGCACAAATATTTCCTTTCGAGGGTCAGGAATTTTATGAACCTTCACTCCTAGTTTTTGCACAGATTTTGAATAGTTGAGATCCTGAGGAGGAGAGGAATGGTCTGATGGGATTCCTATGGAGAGGATTGGTGGCTGACTAGAGGTGAATGTTGAGCTATGTCAGAGCCAGGAACTACCTCATCCCCAGGCTTTTTACAATCTCTCGTTAAATTTGTTCCTCATGCATTAATTAGAATTTCTGGTCCTTGTTATTGTGGATCTCTGCATTCTGATGTTTTAAGTTAGGCTGCATGCATTTTTGATCAGCACTGTTTTTAGCTCACATTTAAATCTCTTTCTACCTGGTATTAAACGTAACATCTCAGGTAGGGAATTCCACATGATCTCTTACATGCGCCAGGTGTGTGCTCCGTATTGTGGGGACAGTCATTAGACCTTTATTTTGAGATCTTAGGGGCCGATTTTAAATGTTACGCGCGTGGGGTACATTTGTGCACGCTACCTGCTGCACACAAATGTACACAGGATTTTATAACATGCACGCACATGTCATAAAATCCGGGGTCAGCACGCGCAAGGGGGTGCACACTTGTGCACGCCGAGTCCAAGGGGGAGCCCCGATGGCTTTCCACGTTCCCTCCAAGGCCGCTCCGATTTTCGATCCCCCCCACCTTCCTCTCCCTTCCCCTATCTAGCCCACCCCCCCAGCCCTAACTAAATCCCCTCCACCTTTGTTTCAGAAGTTACGCCTACCCGGAGCTGATCATTCCTGCCACTGACCCTTTAAATGTGGGGGAAACAGCCACATGCGCACCTAAGGAGGTGGGGCCAAAGCACCGGAAGGAGAAGAGCCCCAAGCAGCGGCCTCAATGGTATCACTAGAGGCCAGAGCGGAGCCTTGCCATGCTCCACAGAGAGAGCCACATAGGGCCCACCCCAGGCAGGAGGAGAGCTGTTGTGAGGCCACACAGCCAGGCCTGATGGAGAGATAGTGGTGGTGGGCTGCAGGGTTGGCCATTGGTCCTCCATGTATAGCAGTCCCCCCTCCTCTAAACCCCCTCCCCGGAGGTTTAGGTTTCCTAGGATGTGCGGCATGGAATTCATGCAGTAGACTCATCTAGAATATTGGAAGCAGTTCCCAGGTGTTTTCTTCTGGGCTGTAACCTTCGCAAGATATGAGATACTCCCATCTCTTACCTCGTTGATGGACATTGAGGATGTCCTTCATCTGATAGGTAATATTGGTTTCGGAGGAAATCTCCTGGAGTTTCAGTGGTCTCTGTGAGGGCCAAGAAAGGACTAATGGCTTTAGGAAGGAGATTTATTTATTTATTAGTTTTTATATACCGGGGTTCCTGTATAAAATACATATCACCTCGGTTTACAAGGAAATAAAACTAACGCCTCGCAGGGCGATTTACATTGAAACGAGAAAAACACTTCAAACAGGTAACAGATAAAGAGGTGGGCATAACAGGGATTATAGGAAGTAACTATAGAAACGACATGTGTTTAGCATGTCCAATTTGTTTTGATAATGCTGCTGAGAAAACTATGTACAAACCTATGTACAGGGGGAGGTGGTTCAAAGTCTATCCTTTGGTAGAATACAGAGATTGTATTCTTTCGACTCTTAGATGTCCGGGAATGCTTGTGCGAAAAGCCAGGTCTTTAGCTTCTTTTTGAACGTAGTGTGGCAAGGTTCTATACGAAGATCCGGTGGGAGCGAGTTCCAGAGTGTGGGACCCGCAGTGGATAGAGCGCGTTTCCTCTATGTGGAAGATGTGAACTCCCAAGGAAATAGGTAAATGTAGCTGTCTGCCTAGAGATAGGAAATGCTCTGATGTACCTGGGGGCAAGGCACATAGACAGTAGTCAAAGCCGGATATAGTGAGTACTAAGCCAGAGTCTATTTCCTGGTTTAGACTGAAGTGCAGGTCTGCGATGGGTATTGGCTGATTTCTTGAACTGGTTGGCTGCCTTCTGTAACATCTTTGAGGTGTGAACCCATAATTTCTGGAGTTCCATTGCTGTCAATTGAGCCACTGGTGATGGAACAGCGAGAGGATCAGGAAATGAAGGTAGGGGTTGCCTACTGTATACGATTTGGAACGGTGACAATCCCATAGAGTTGCAGGCATGTGAGTTATGCAAGAATTCTGCCCAAGGCAAGAGCTAAGCCCAATTATCCTGCTGATCGTTGGCGCTGGCCCTGAGGAAGGTCTTTAAGGAATGGTTGGTCCGCTCAGCCTGGCCATTGGCCTATGGGTGGTAGGCGGTTGTAAAGTTCAGAGAAACGTTGAATTTCTTATATAGAGATCTCCAGAATTGAGCTATGAATTGAGAGCCTCGGTCAAAGACCACATACTGGGGTAACCCATGTAAGCAGAAGACATGCCGAGAAAAGAGTCGAGTGAGCTCGGGTGCCATGGGAAGGCCTGTAAGATGGACAAAATGGGCCATTTTTGAGAAGCAGTCAATCACAACCCAAATAACAGAACAGCCATTTGAGATGGGGAGGTCCACCACAAAGTTGGTGGACAAGTGGGTCCAGGGTTTCCTGGGTGCTGGCAATGGCTGTAACAAACCCCAGGGTCATCCTGCCAATGGTTTCTGCTGTGCATAGATGGGACAAGAATCCACATAGGCTTATATGTCGTGTTGCATCTGTGCCCACCAATAGTAGGGTTGGAGAAGAATAAGAGTCCAAGCCCATCCAGAGTGGCCTGCTACACGGGCGTTGTCGGGCCATCTCAACACCATATTGCATAGTCTGTGGGAAATAACTGTTTTCTCTGGAGGAATAGTCAAGGAGGTGGACAAGATGATTCGGGCTGGATCTATGATGTGCTGTGGTGGTTTGGGAAGATCCTCTGGTAGGAAAGAGTGAGAGAGCACATCAGCCCGGGTATTCTTGTTTTCCATATAGTATCTCAACTCAAAATCAAAACGAGTGAAGAAAAGGGACCAGTGAGCCTTTTGGGCCATTCAGACGTTGGGTGTGCTGAAGGTGTTCCAGATTCTTATGATTGGTATAGATCATAATCCGATGCTGGGCGCCCTTCAGCCAGTGGCACCATTCCTTCAGGGCCAACTTAATGGTGAGAAGTTCCCTGTCACCTATTCTGTAATTATGCTCAGCAGAAGAGTGGCAATTACAACCCAAAGCAGTGCTGTGCTGGTGGTGGACCCTTGGTCCAAGGTGGGGTTGATGCTACCCGTAGGGCAAGCCCCAAGGGTCCCCACCATCAGGAGGTGGAGCTGACTAGGAGATGGAGGCCAACTGGAGCTTCGCCAATACCAGCCCACGTTCCACGCAGGTTGAGGCTTTGGTTGCTGGGGCCGGCTGGTCTTAGGTGGGCCTCCTTGTGATGACTCCCAATAGATGAGGTGCAAGGGTTGCCGGGAACCAGCAGAGGTATCAAGGGACCGACGTAGGTCCGGACGAAGCAGGGATCCAGAAACCTGGGCACCAACAGGAACAGGGCGAAGACAGGGGGCATCCAGGTAATAGAGGCCGAAGCCTAAAGGCCAAGTCCAGATAGAATTCAAGGGCAGGTGGCTGAGCAAGACAAGGTACTAGTCAGAGCAGAGCAAGGATCAAAGCCAGAGAGTCAGTCCAGTGTGTAGTCCAATGTAGCAAGTGTCAAAGCCAGAGAATTAGTCCTGAGCGTGGTCCAATGTAGCAAGGGTTATAGCCAGAGAATCATTCCAACAAGACTAGGAAGGGACCAAGGTATGGGTCAGGAGCAGGAACCAGGAACGGAGTCAGGATCAGGAACCAGGAACGATGGGCAACGAGCACACGAACAAACATGAAGACCTGTTGCCAAGGCAAGGAACTAGTGGCGGGGCCCTGCTTTAAAAAGCAGGGCCCAATGATGTCATCATCCGGGGCCGCGGGCTGGTTTTCCGCTGTAGCCCCTTTAAAGGTACAGGAGGCACGTGCGCGCCTACGCCAGGGCCTGCAGGAGGCCGGACGATGGCGTCTCCCTGCGGGCCACACGGGGAGACCTGCCGGGAGCTGAGAAGGTCCACGGAGGAGTCAGAAACAGCCGAGGAGGCAGCAGGTGCTCGGGGGCATAGGTGGTTGCCCACAGCCGCGAGCGAGGATGATCCGGGTCCGGGAGCAGAGCTGCAAGAGTGAGTAGGCCTGGTCGTGGGCCTGCCGCGGATGGGACACGCAACAAACAGAAGGCAAAGGGGTAACCTGCACAGAGCAGCAGTTACAATCCTAAACAGAAAGCATGGGGATAACCTGCTCGGAGATGGGACTTCTAACATTTCATGTTAACCTCTTTGCTAACTGCTCTTCCCTCTTTCAGAAATTAAGGATCCTCTGAGGTCAATATGATGTCACTATCCAGCTGAGCAGGTTAGTCGCTGAATATCCTTGGCTGTCTTATAGTTAGAACAAATTAATGGTGGGTATAATTACACCATATTCCCAATATGTAATAAACCTATCTCATAATAAATGGGAAAAATATATACAAATACAAACCAACAATATTTACTTACAAATGTTTATTGAAAAAGCAGCATAATATAAATAAACTGTTGCGATTCCTCCCATGGCTGGAGCCACGGGAGGCCTCTTAACTTTGCAGCAGGAGCCGCGGATGCCTGGTTCCCGCGGTCCTGGGCCACCATTGTGCCGGCGAGGCAGGAGTCGTGCCGAGGTCCCTTCTCCGCAGCCCAGAGGCCGCCATCTTCCCACAAGCCTGAGGCCTGCTCTTCAGTGGCAGGAAGCCACCATCACCATCCCCAACATGGCAGGAGGCCACCGCCGACGTCAGCTTCTGAGCCGCCTTTGGCTCTCCTCTTCAGCAGCAGGACGCCACCTCCAACGTCGGGACCTGCAAGGACCAGCTCTGGCTCCTCCATTGCTTCGATGACAGCGTCTGCAGGGCCGCTGTCCAGGGTCCTGCAGACTTCCTGTTCCTGCCTTCCTAAGGGTGGGCCCGTGTCTCTCCTCCAGAGTTAAAGGGCCAGGAGGGAGTGGTCCCTCTGGTCCCACGTACAGGCTCCTCCTTGGGCGTAGTCCTCTCCAGCCCTAAAAAAAGGGCTCCTCCAGCATTCACTCCTCTCCTTCGCAAGGAGCAAGTCCTCCTTAGGACTCCATGTCTTCCAGCTTCTCCTAGGCACTATGTTCCATATGGGATCCCTCGTCTTCGTTCCATGTTCCAGTCTCTGCACTGATGTCTTTGATGTTTCCTTGATGTCCGTGTTTCCAAGTTGTCCAGATGTTCTCCATTGATGTTCCGTTCCAGCCTGATGTTTTCATCCTTGTTCTAGATGTTCTCCATTGATCTTCCGTTCCAGTCTGATGTCTTCGTCCAGATGTACTAAGCTCCATGCTGACCCGTCCCTCATGGTCCGCGACCAGCCCTTCTCTTCAGTACTCACTGCCATCTTGAACTCTAATGTATTTGAGTCGATGTCAGCTTGGCTGCTTCACCTCCAAAGTGGTCCATGACCATCCCGGCTGGGATGTGTAGGGTGCGTGGCCTAGCAGCGTTCCTTCCAAGTCCTTCCTCAAACATCTGATTCTTCATCTTTCTCAATGCTTGAGTCTTCGTCTTCATCAATGCCTGAGTTTTGTCCTGTGTCAGATGTCTTCAACCGCCTTGTCCTGTGTCCGGCCTGCTGCTTCTTGCAGCATCCCAGCAGCAGTCCAAAAGGGCTTGGAATGATCGGAGGACCATTTAGAGACCACCATTGCGTTGGTGGTCTCACGGAAGCGTGTAGGTCCGGTAGAGGGTCAGGGTCTCCAGATTTCTCCAGTCTTTCCAACAGGGATGTTTCACCGCAAGGGCACCATCCACAGATCTGGTCCCACAATGGGCAGCGCCCCTAGCGCTCCCTCCCATCGTGACTGCAACATAAACTTATTGTACATGTTCCATTCATTCCTTATTCATACTATAAAAAATAAAACACAATGTGTTTCATTACATAAAACCAATACATTTATATATTGTCAAGTTACATCATCACCAATTCTTCTTCCCTATATTAAATTCATCTCATGTGTATATATTTATGACAATGTCCCAAAAATGATTCCTGATTCACTCAAACTTCCCGTTTGGGTATCACTTTCTGTTGTGGGATCTGCTAGTGGGTTAGCAATGTGATGGGTTTTGCTATGCGGATGGGAGGAGCTAGCAGATGCAAATAGCAGTCTGATAGAATCCCTTCCCCAAAGGGGAGAAGTAGCAGTCTGTAGTGTACTGCCTCCTATGGGTCTGCTAAGGACTGGCAATATGTTATGATGTAGACTGCAGAGTTGGCAATCTGTACCAGCGGAGTACTAGAGATGTTGCTCAGCTGGACAGAAAGTAGATAGGTGAATCCTTGTGCCGATGGCAGATGACAGCGCCCCCAGGAGGGAGTCCCGAGAGGGACCACCGGCTAGGCTGGAGTATGGAGACAGACACAGATAGTTCTTTTATTAGAAAGGTAGTATAACCACCAGAGGTGGCAGTAATGAGCTGGTATGCCCGGCAGGGCAGAAGTCCCTTAGGTACTGGAACTGCGATTCCAAGGTTGGTGAGCTGCAAAGAGACTGTAGATAGTGAATAGACAGGGTATGCAGATATATATAGCCAGTACTAGGTGATAACTCACATAAGGTCTTGAGATGGCTCAGTAGCTGGAAAGGATTAGGCCCTCGAGGAGCGAGTACCTGGTTCCAGGGAAAGCTCTGAGAGAGCGGCGGTTACTCACAATAATTTGTATCTGGAATAGTTTCTAGTCAATAGAGAATCTTCAGAGTGTTCAGGAACATAGGCCCTCGAGGAGCGAGTGCCGGATCCTATCTGTAATCTGAAATAATAACTCACAATGTCCGTCTCTTACGATCGCTTCCAGGCAATAGAGAGTCTTCAGAGGGTTTAGGAACCTAGGCCTTCGAGGAGTGAGTACCAGTTCCTATCTGTAGTCTGAAATAATAACTCACAAATGTCTGTACCTGCGATAGCTTCTGGGCAAGGAGAATCTTCAGAGATTTTAGGAACATGGGCCCTCGAGGAGCGAGTACCGGTTCCTTTCTGTAGTCTGAAATAGAGAAAAAGAATGAGGCCCCTGAGGAGCGGGTACCCCTTGTAGGTCCGGACAGGCAATGTTGCAAGAGTGAAGCGGGTCTGATGGAAATCCTGCAAGCAATCCTTTGGGTGCAAAGTAGTCTTGGACAGCCGGAGCTAGTCCAATCGGAGTCCTTGCTAACTCGATCTGTTAGCAAAAGTAAAGACCTTTTATGTTGGAAGTGGATGACGTCAATACAGGAGGACGCCCCTGAGGTTCGCGCCCTTGCTGTAACATACTTCGGAGCGCGTATGCGCGCCCTACATCATCAGGAACATGGCGGATTCGCAGCATTGAGCCGGCCTGGGGACACCGGGGAGAAGTGGCATGGAGACGCCGCGGCAGCAAGCCATCCATCAGGCATGGAGGGAGTCGCCACAAGGGTAGAGATGGTGGAGCGAGGGCGAAAGCAGGCACGAACGCAATACTTTCACGATTTAATATGCTTCTACTCAAAAGCTAAAGCTTCCCCTTCTCAACATGATATATTTCAGCTTAAGCTTTCAAGCTTCCCCTTCTCAACACGAAGTATTCAAATTCTCAAGAATCCCTGCTTAAGCATCCCGTATAAGGGACCCTTGTTTTACCCCTCTGGGCTTCTTCAGGGGGACATTCTGTATAACAAGACAAATAATCCTTCAGGATATAACCCACAATAACATCTCTTCTTCACAACAATGAAAAAAATGAAACAAAAAAAAATACTATAAAAAGTCTTCTAAAAAACTTTCAAAATCACGTCAAATTCCTGACACTATTCTTGTATAGCTGCAACAAACACACAAAAAATTTAACTTGTTACAAATATAACATATCAGATATTAAACATATACAAACAAAATTGTTACTTACAAAAATACCACGCTTTCAAATTTAATTACACAAGAAGGCCATTAGCAGACATAAGAACATAAGAAATTGCCATGCTGGGTCAGACCAAGGGTCCATCAAGCCCAGCATCCTGTTTCCAACAGAGGCCAAACCAGGCCACAAGAACCTGGCAATTACCCAAACACCTAGAAGATCCCATGCTACTGATGCAATTAATAGCAGTGGCTATTCCCTAAGGGGCGGATTTTAAGAGCCCTGCTTGCCTAAATCCGCCCAAAATAGGCCTACCGGCGCGTGCAGAGCCCCGGGACTCGCGTAAGTCCCGGGGTTTTCGGAGGGGAGCGTGTCGGGGGCGGGGCCGAGCGCCGCGCCGTTTTCGGGGTGTGTCGGCAGCGTTTTGGGGGCGGGCCCAGGGGCGTGGTTATGGCCCGGGGCGGTCCGGGGGCATGGCCGCGCCCTCCGTACCTGCCCCCAGGTCGCGTCCCGGCGCGCTAGGGGCCCTCTGGCGCGCGGGGATTTACGTCTCCCTCCGGGAGGCGTAAATCCCCCGACAAAGGTAAGGGGGGGGGTTTAGACAGGGCCGAGGGGGTGGGTTAGGTAGAGGAAGGGAGGGGAAGGTGAGGGGAGGGCGTTAGAGGATTCCCTCCAAGGCCGCTCCGATTTCGGAGCGGCCTTGGAGGGAACGGGGGTAGGCTGCGCGGCTCGGCGCGCACCGGCTATACGTAATCGATAGCCTTGCGCGCGCCGATCCAGGATTTTAGCGGATACGCGCGACTACGCGCGTATCCGCTAAAATCCCGCGTACTTTTGCTTGCGCCTGGAGCGCAAGCAAAAGTACACGAACGCGCCGTGTTTGAAAATCTACCCCAAAGTAAACTTGATTAATAGCAGGTAATGGACTTCTCCTCTAAGAACTTATCCAATCCTTTTTTAAACCCAGCTACACTAACTGCACTAACCACATCCTCTGGCAACAAATTCCAGAGTTTAATTGTGCGTTGAGTGAAAAAGAATTTTCTCCGATTAGTTTTAAATGTGCCCCTTGCTAACTTCATGGAGTGCCCCCTAGTCTTTCTATTATTCGAAAGTGTAAATAACCGAGTCACATCTACCCGTTCTAGACCTTTCATGATTTCAAAGATCTCTATCATATCCCCCCTCAGCTATCACTTCTCCATCCTCTTAATCGATTTGGTCGTCCTTCTCTGTAGTTTCTCCAGTGCAACTATATTTTTTTTTGCGTTGACCAGAACTGTACACAGTATTCAAGTACTGTACACAGTACTTTGCTTTTCTATGGGGGGGGGAGAACGCCACCAGAGTCCATGGTGTTCTATCATTTACTTGCATTATGCCTCACATTTTATTCAAATATCAACCAATTGTATTGTACCAATGTCAACCAATGATATCACTCAAAAATGTACAATACCTCCTCTTTGCATATGTCACTCCTTGTACCCGTATTGTTCAAATATCAGCCAATCATATTGTTCAAATATCAGCCGATCCTGTTGCTCAAAAATGTACCCTCCAACTCTATACAATCACACAAATGCTGACCATTCTATATCGCTATTAAATCCATAAGGGGACATAGTTCACCAATTAAAAATAAAATGTTCACATTGTACAATTTCTGAGAAATATTTCCCCCCCCCCCCCGGTGTAAATTTTAACTATTTAATCACAAAAAATCTTATATCATCAATTGTGTGTGAATTAGGGATGTGAATCGTTTTTTAACGATTAAAATTATCGTCCGATAATTTTAATATCGTCTTAAATCGTTATAGAACACAATACAATAAAAATTCTAACGATTTATCGTTAAAAATCGTTAAATCGTGTAAGTGCGCACTAACGGGAGTTAGTGCACACTAACTCCCAGTTAGTGCGCACTAACTGAAAATGATACAAATTGACACTTTCCAGGTCAGTAAAAGTCAGTTAGGAATGAATATGTGTTCCTATTGGCTGGCTGCCCTCTTATCTATTGATGTTACCAAGGTTCCAACTGAGGTGATGGTTGGGGGGATGGGAAATGGAAACTGTTGGTAGTTGACAAAAAAAGTAACGTGATCAGTCAATATGACTAGAACCTGTGCCCTATTCCTGATACCAGGGGTGTTGTGATCTTCCTGCACTCAGTGCCCTATCCCTGATACCAGTCTGAGACAGCTCCCTCCCTGCATTACTAGTGAGAGGCTGGCTTCACAGACAGGGGGGAGCTGCCTGACCCTCACTCCTGACTTCCCCCATGTCCCAGCTAGTGAATGGTGTGTGGGTGAGGGGGGGGGGGGAGGATGGTGAAGTCTGAGACAGCTCCCTCCCTGCATTACTAGTGAGAGGCTGGCTTCACAGACAGGGGGGAGCTGCCTGACCCTCACTCCTGACTTCCCCCATGTCCCAGCTAGTGAATGGTGTGTGGATGAGGGGGGTGGGGGAGGATGGTGAAGTCTGAGACAGCTCCCTCCCTGCATTACTAGTGAGAGGCTGGCTTCACAGACAGGGGGGAGCTGCCTGACCCTCACTCCTGACTTCCCCCATGTCCCAGCTAGTGAATGGTGTGTGGGTGAGGGGGGGGGGGAGGATGGTGAAGTCTGAGACAGCTCCCTCCCTGCATTACTAGTGAGAGGCTGGCTTCACAGACAGGGGGGAGCTGCCTGACCCTCACTCCTGACTTCCCCCATGTCCCAGCTAGTGAATGGTGTGTGGGTGAGGGGGGGGGAGGAGGATGGTGAAGTCTGAGACAGCTCCCTCCCTGCATTACTAGTGAGAGGCTGGCTTCACAGACAGGGGGGAGCTGCCTGACCCTCACTCCTGACTTCCCCCATGTCCCAGCTAGTGAATGGTGTGTGGGTGAGGGGGGGGGGGGGGGAGGATGGTGAAGTCTGAGACAGCTCCCTCCCTGCATTACTAGTGAGAGGCTGGCTTCACAGACAGGGGGGAGCTGCCTGACCCTCACTCCTGACTTCCCCCATGTCCCAGCTAGTGAATGGTGTGTGGGTGAGGGGGGGGGGGAGGATGGTGAAGTCTGAGACAGCTCCCTCCCTGCATTACTAGTGAGAGGCTGGCTTCACAGACAGGGGGGAGCTGCCTGACCCTCACTCCTGACTTCCCCCATGTCCCAGCTAGTGAATGGTGTGTGGGTGAGGGGGGGGGGGGAGGATGGTGAAGTCTGAGACAGCTCCCTCCCTGCATTACTAGTGAGAGGCTGGCTTCACAGACAGGGGGGAGCTGCCTGACCCTCACTCCTGACTTCCCCCATGTCCCAGCTAGTGAATGGTGTGTGGGTGAGGGGGGGGGGAGGATGGTGAAGTCTGAGACAGCTCCCTCCCTGCATTACTAGTGAGAGGCTGGCTTCACAGACAGGGGGGAGCTGCCTGACCCTCACTCCTGACTTCCCCCATGTCCCAGCTAGTGAATGGTGTGTGGGTGAGGGGGGGGGGGGAGGATGGTGAAGTCTGAGACAGCTCCCTCCCTGCATTACTAGTGAGAGGCTGGCTTCACAGACAGGGGGGAGCTGCCTGACCCTCACTCCTGACTTCCCCCATGTCCCAGCTAGTGAATGGTGTGTGGGTGAGGGGGGGGGGGGAGGATGGTGAAGTCTGAGACAGCTCCCTCCCTGCATTACTAGTGAGAGGCTGGCTTCACAGACAGGGGGGAGCTGCCTGACCCTCACTCCTGACTTCCCCCATGTCCCAGCTAGTGAATGGTGTGTGGGTTAGGGGGGGGGGAGGATGGTGAAGTCTGAGACAGCTCCCTCCCTGCATTACTAGTGAGAGGCTGGCTTCACAGACAGGGGGGAGCTGCCTGACCCTCACTCCTGACTTCCCCCATGTCCCAGCTAGTGAATGGTGTGTGGGTGAGGGGGGGGGGGGAGGATGGTGAAGTCTGAGACAGCTCCCTCCCTGCATTACTAGTGAGAGGCTGGCTTCACAGACAGGGGGGAGCTGCCTGACCCTCACTCCTGACTTCCCCCATGTCCCAGCCAGTGAATGGTGTGTGGGTGAAAGGGGGGGGGGGGGGAGGATGGTGAAGTCTGAGACAGCTCCCTCCCTGCATTACTAGTGAGAGGCTGGCTTCACAGACAGGGGGGAGCTGCCTGACCCTCACTCCTGACTTCCCCCATGTCCCAGCTAGTGAATGGTGTGTGGGTGAGGGGGGGAGGAGGATGGTGAAGTCTGAGACAGCTCCCTCCCTGCATTACTAGTGAGAGGCTGGCTTCACAGACAGGGGGGAGCTGCCTGACCCTCACTCCTGACTTCCCCCATGTCCCAGCTAGTGAATGGTGTGTGGGTGAGGGGGGGGGGAGGATGGTGAAGTCTGAGACAGCTCCCTCCCTGCATTACTAGTGAGAGGCTGGCTTCACAGACAGGGGGGAGCTGCCTGACCCTCACTCCTGACTTCCCCCATGTCCCAGCTAGTGAATGGTGTGTGGGTGAGGGGGGGGGGGGGGGAGGATGGTGAAGTCTGAGACAGCTCCCTCCCTGCATTACTAGTGAGAGGCTGGCTTCACAGACAGGGGGGAGCTGCCTGACCCTCACTCCTGACTTCCCCCATGTCCCAGCTAGTGAATGGTGTGTGGGTGAGGGGGGGAGGAGGATGGTGAAGTCTGAGACAGCTCCCTCCCTGCATTACTAGTGAGAGGCTGGCTTCACAGACAGGGGGGAGCTGCCTGACCCTCACTCCTGACTTCCCCCATGTCCCAGCTAGTGAATGGTGTGTGGGTGAGGGGGGGAGGAGGATGGTGAAGTCTGAGACAGCTCCCTCCCTGCATTACTAGTGAGAGGCTGGCTTCACAGACAGGGGGGAGCTGCCTGACCCTCACTCCTGACTTCCCCCATGTCCCAGCTAGTGAATGGTGTGTGGGTGAGGGGGGGGGGGGGGGGAGGATGGTGAAGTCTGAGACAGCTCCCTCCCTGCATTACTAGTGAGAGGCTGGCTTCACAGACAGGGGGGAGCTGCCTGACCCTCACTCCTGACTTCCCCCATGTCCCAGCCAGTGAATGGTGTGTGGGTGAGGGGGGGGGGGGGAGGATGGTGAAGTCTGAGACAGCTCCCTCCCTGCATTACTAGTGAGAGGCTGGCTTCACAGACAGGGGGGAGCTGCCTGACCCTCACTCCTGACTTCCCCCATGTCCCAGCTAGTGAATGGTGTGTGGGTGAGGGGGGGGGGGGAGGATGGTGAAGTCTGAGACAGCTCCCTCCCTGCATTACTAGTGAGAGGCTGGCTTCACAGACAGGGGGGAGCTGCCTGACCCTCACTCCTGACTTCCCCCATGTCCCAGCTAGTGAATGGTGTGTGGGTGAGGGGGGGGGGGGGAGGATGGTGAAGTCTGAGACAGCTCCCTCCCTGCATTACTAGTGAGAGGCTGGCTTCACAGACAGGGGGGAGCTGCCTGACCCTCACTCCTGACTTCCCCCATGTCCCAGCTAGTGAATGGTGTGTGGGTGAGGGGGGAGTGAGAGGCTGGCTTCACAGACAGGGGGGGGGGGCTGCCTGACCCTCACTCCTGACTTCCCCCATGTCCCAGCCAGTGAATGGTGTGTGGGTGAGGGGGGGGGGGGGGGGAGGAGGATGGTGAAGTCTGAGACAGCTCCCTCCCTGCATTACTAGTGAGAGGCTGGCTTCACAGACAGGGGGGAGCTGCCTGACCCTCACTCCTGACTTCCCCCATGTCCCAGCTAGTGAATGGTGTGTGGGTGAGGGGGGGGGGGGAGGATGGTGAAGGGTGAGACAGCTCCCTCCCTGCATTATTAGTGAGAGGCTGGCTTCAGAGACAGGGGGGAGCTGCCTGACCCTCACTCCTGACTTCCCCCATGTCCCAGCTAGTGAATGGTGTGTGGGTGAGGGGGGGGGGGAGGATGGTGAAGTCTGAGACAGCTCCCTCCCTGCATTACTAGTGAGAGGCTGGCTTCACAGACAGGGGGGAGCTGCCTGACCCTCACTCCTGACTTCCCCCATGTCCCAGCTAGTGAATGGTGTGTGGGTGAGGGGGGGGGGGGGAGGATGGTGAAGTCTGAGACAGCTCCCTCCCTGCATTACTAGTGAGAGGCTGGCTTCACAGACAGGGGGGAGCTGCCTGACCCTCACTCCTCCGGGATATTGTGATCTTCCTGCACACAGTGCCCTATCCCTGATACCAGGGGTGTTGTGATCTTCCTGCATGCAGTACCCTATCCCTGATACCGGGATGTGTGCAAGAAGATCACAACACCCCCGGTATCAGGAATAGGGCACTGTGTGCAGGAAGATCACAACACCCCCGGTATCAGGAATAGGGCACTGTGTGCAGGAAGATCACAACACCCCTGGTATTAGGGATAGGGCACTGTGCAGGAAGATCACAACACTCCTGGTATTAATAGGGATAGGGCACTGTGTACATGAAGATCACAACACCCTGGTGCCAGGGTTAGGGCACTGTGTGCAGGAAGATCACAACACTCCTGGTATTAATAGGGATAGGGCACTGTGTGCAGGAAGATCACAACACCCCTGGTGTCAGGGTTAGGGCACTGTGTGCAGGAAGATCACAACACTCCTGGTATTAATAGGGATAGGGCACTGTGTGCAGGAAGATCACAACACCCCTGGTGCCAGGGTTAGGGCACTGTGTGCAGGAAGATCACAACACTCCTGATATTAATAGGGATAGGGCACTGTGTGCAGGAAGATCACAACACCCCTGGTGCCAGGGTTAGGGCACTGTGTGCAGGAAGATCACAACACTCCTGGTATTAATAGGGATAGGGCACTGTGTGCAGGAAGATCACAACACCCCTGGTGCCAGGGTTAGGGCACTGTGTGCAGGAAGATCACAACACTCCTGGTATTAATAGGGATAGGGCACTGTGTGCAGGAAGATCACAACACCCCTGGTGCCAGGGTTAGGGCACTGTGTACAGGGAGATCACAACACCCCTGGTGTCAGGGTTAGGGCACAAGTTCTAGTCACATTGACTGATCACATTACTTGTTTTGTCAAGCTACCAACTGTTTCCATTTCCCATCCCCCATATACTGTCAGTGGGAACCTTGGTAACATGAATAAATAAGAGGGCAGCCAATAGGAATACATATTCATTCCTAAACTGACCTTAACTGACCTGAAAAGTGTCAAATTGTATCATTTTCAGTTAGTGCGCACTAACAATGGTTAGTGCGCACTAACTCCCAGTTAGTGCGCACTAATCGGAAAAAACGATTTTTAACGATTTTTTAACTAAAAAATCGTGCCTAACACGATTTTCTTGCCCTGCCACACGATTTCTATCGTTAAGACGATATGGAACACGATTCACATCCCTAGTGTGAATGTGATTTCCAATGGACAACAAGGGGAGCTCACACTACTTTTATGTTCGATAATCTGTTGCTTGATACTTTTATGTTCGATAATCCGTTGCTCTTAGGCCTGGATTTTCTAAGATCACAGACCTTAGAAACTCTGGCGGTAACGGGGGGCGGGCCTGCGAAAGCCGGCAGCGAATAGCGCCATCATGAAAGGGCGCGATACTGGCGGCGATAAGGAGTCTTACCTTTTGCTGTCAGTGAAGTCGTCACGGAGTGCACCTTGAGGCCGCCCTGACTCCTCCCCTTCCAGTGCGGACTCCGCCCTGATTTAGATATCGCACGCGAAAAGGGACTTTTCATGTGCGATACCTTTGGAAAATGACCCCCTTAGTTTGCTCAATATAAATATCGGAACATGAGCAAAAACTAGCATTTATGACATGATGCATGTTACATGAAGAAAGACCTGGTAATTTGCATGGATATTGCAAATATTTATGTTGAAAATGTCGAATGGCTGAAAACGTTTTCACAAACTGAACAACCTCCACATTTTACTTGTCCCTAATCGTTACCATGTTTATCATAGATGACATTACAATTCATTAATCTCGGCCTTAAATCTCGACATTTTTTAATAGAAAAAATAGGTTTATCCATAAACGTTGGCAATGATTCTAAGATTGACCAATGCTTTAATATAATCTGTTTAATCTCCGTCAAACGTGATGAATATTTACTATTACTATTTATATTTATTATTTAGCTATTAACATTGTTCTATTACCACTTGGTACCATTTCTCTCCTTCACCTCTAACTCTAAGTTCCTACTAAGTTAGCCATGTTATTTATACCCAATTGTTGGATGTAATTGTATATTTGTTTAATTGTTCAATCTGTTTGATGTAATTTTCTGTTCCTTGTTCCGTGTAAACCGAAGTGGTATGCACTAGTGCATGAACTCCGGTATATAAAAGCCTTTAAATAAATAAATAAAATAAAATAATATGGTAAAGTGCAAACTACACGAGAGATAGGTTCTTTATCAGATGTAAGTAATATATTTTGTCAGATTGCTTATAACCCACACTAAAAAGCTCTCTTGACACATCGAGCTGGGTAACCACAATTAATAAATCTGCAGGAAAGTTCCTGAGCACACTGTTTATATTCAGAAGTGGAAGAACATAACCGACAGTATCTTAAAAACCTGACTAAATGGAATGCTCTCCCTAATGCGACGTGGATGAAAGCTCTGAAAATATAAAACTGTATTCCCATTTGTTGGCTTCCGATATACCAAAGTGCTTTATAAATGACTATCCTTATGCACAACCATATCCAAAAATGATATACTGGTGTTATTTTTATGGAAAGAAAATACCAAATTATAATCCAAGCTATTAAAACATAATTCAATATGTGAGAGAATGTTAATATCCCCAGTCCAAAGAAAAAATAAATCATCAACATATCTGCGCCAAAATATAATTGGGTTTTATTTTTTATGGTATGAATGAGGTGTGAATGGAACCTGTACAATCAGTTTATTTATATTATGCTGCTTTTTCAGTGAACATTTGTAAGTAAATGTTGTTGGTTTGTATTTGTATATATATTTCCCATTTATTATGAGATAGTTAGCCAGATAAGTTTATCTGGCTACGAATAGCTAAGCTGGAGAAAGCAGAACGTCGGCATTTATGCAGATATATGCAGATATGTTACCGGATAAGTAGCTCTGGCCTGGCATGCCCTCTTCAACCCCTCACTTATCTGGCTGACTGTGGCTGCTCAGCCTGGCCAAGCATTCATGCAGTGCCACTTAACGGCTAAGGGGGTCATTTTCTATTGGTATCGCACGCGAAAAGACCCTTTTCGCGTGCGATAGCCTGATAGGGGCGGAGTTGGGGCGTCGTCGGGGCGGACGTGGCAGTGACTTCGCTGGCGGCGATAAGGTAAGACCCGTCATCACTGCTATTAGCGTGCCCGAAACCACCATCTTCCACGGTGGCGCTATTGGGTGCGAAAGCCGGCAGCGATAACACCGCGGTGGTGCAATCGCTGCCGGCTTTCGCAGGCCCGCCCCCCGTTACTGTGGAATTCAGAAAGTCGTGCGATCTTAGAAAATCCGGCCCTAAGATGGAACTTAACTGGCACTGAATATCGACCTCTCTGTGTTTATCCTAGGCCCTTCAAAACTCTGTTACTCTTTCAGTTGCCACCAAACTTCCTTGGAGGGCGTTCTACACGTTCACCTTCCTTTCTGTGAAGAAATGTTTCTCCTCAGGTTGGAGCTTCTTATCATGACTCCTGGTTCTAGAGCACCCTTTCCCTTGAAACATTATTGTGCATTATTAATACTTTTTAGATATCTGAATGTCTCTATCCTATCTCCCCCTCGGATAGATTTCCAAGTCTCGTGTCACAGGGCTTCTGATGCAGACCCTGCTCCATTTCGGCAACCCTTCTCTGGATCACTGCACTTCTGTCAATATCTTTCTGGAGGTAAGGCCTCTAGAACTGGACTCCAGATGAGATCTCACTAATGACCTGTACAACAGCCTTCTCTCTGACTTATGCACCCGAACATCTGTCCAGCTCTGACCACTGCTTGTAACACTATTTCTCTACCTCGAAATCGCTGGCTATACTGTTAGCATCTTGAAGTCTCTTTCCTGCCTTGTGGCTATCAGTGTCTCACCCTTTATTGTGTAGCATCCCCTCAGTTCTTTGTATCAAATTGCATAACACTACATTTTTTTGTA
Organism: Rhinatrema bivittatum; assembly: GCF_901001135.1. Classification (NCBI taxonomy): domain Eukaryota; kingdom Metazoa; phylum Chordata; class Amphibia; order Gymnophiona; family Rhinatrematidae; genus Rhinatrema; species Rhinatrema bivittatum. The sequence continues at coordinate 2,352,094 of NC_042620.1, read as the reverse complement.
TTGAAATGTAGATGCAAAACATTCGACCATTCCTCAAGCTTCCTTAAATTACCTCTCATTTTGTCTGCTCCCTCAGGTATGTCCATCTGCTAAGTGCATTACACTGAAAGAGTGAAGTAGCAGTCATTTTAGCCTGTCAGGTATTTGCACTTAACAAATTAAATCGCTATTGTCTGTGACTGACAGGGAGAGAACTGTCCTGAATTAATCAATCTCTGTGACTGACAGTGTAAAACGGCCCTGATTAACATCCCACAGCCACTATTAAAAGCTGCTTGTAGACCTTGGAAGTAGAGAAAAAAAAAGATTTATGGTTTTTAGCACTTTTTCCTAAAAAAAATTCTTTATGTATTTGCTTTGTTTGTCGGTGAACAATTCATCCCCCAAATCATTCAACCTACAGCAATTTTCCTAGCTGTGGTTTGCAGCTGGGCCTTTTATGAGAATTGATTTTAAAGAGACATAGTTCACTTTTGACTTGTATTTTTAAATTTTTTGTTGTTACTCTTTGCATTGTTATTTTTACTACTTTGTTTATTGTTTTTATGTTTTGTGTTTTTAGACTGATTTTTATTATGAATGTTACTATTTTACATCGCTTAGAGCCTTGGCACCTGGTGATCCACAAATGTGAAATAAATATAAAGATAAAGATTAAGACAACCAATTTTTCAGGACAGGTTTATGTATATAAAATAAAGTTTTACTAAAGATCCTACGGCTTGGCCAGTCCGGTGACAGTGCACTTCCATCTAGAAGGTCCACAGTTGAAATCCCTACAGTTGTCAACCTATTCATTCTGGCTTTGAGCCCTGCCTGCAGTTCTCCTAGCTTTGCCCTTTCTCCTGTTCAGGCCCTGGCTATTGTAATCATTCAGTGAGGAAGTGTGATGCAGCCTCAAGCTGCCCAAGGACCCCCCCTGAACCTGACCACCTTCTCCTCCTTCGTGGCCCTACCATAGACCTGCAGCGTGGCAGACGCCGTGCAGTCTCCAGCGTCGCACGTGTAGGTTCCGGCATCTTCCAGCCGGCAGTGGCTGAGCTGCACGATACGACGACGGCCCGTGGAGTAGATGCGGCAATGCGGACCTGGTTTCATCTCCTTTCCATCCTAAGGCATAAGAAGAAGGCAGAGAATTACATAATCTGGTGACCACACAATTCCACTATTCATTTATTTTAATTTGATAGCTTGCCTTTCTCGAAATTCTCAGGATAAGTAACAATCCAAACCTCTAAAAGCAGCATCATAATACAAAAAATGTTATGAACATGGATTTGGGTCAGGAAATTACCTCTTTCCTTTCTTAATATGTGTCTGACCCTCCCAAACGAAGAGCAATTCATCCCTCAGAATGAAATGACATTTTCTCTTTTGTGGTTTTAATTGACCACGCATTCTGCAGAGGTCATGCCTGGGGCTGTCATGACGACCATGAAAGGCTCCGCCCACAGGTGGCAGAGATCGCTGACTCAGCATTTCAGTGGCGGAAGCTTTAGACTGAAGAGAGCCACGCGTGCCCCTTAACGCGGTGCTCAATCACTACGAGGTACATTTTAAAAGGCTTTTCCCTCCCGCCCTTAAGAATTAGGCTTCAGAATTGACCGTTTGAAAATTTGTTAGAGCTGAGTGCCTAAATGTGAGTGATTACTGCTGCTAAGTTAGGGGAGGGAAAGAACATGAGGTTCTCAGCACTGGGCCCCTAACTTAGAAGCCAAAATGTAGACCCGACGAAGACAGCATTAGATCTGGAAAGTTGGTGAAAAATGTACTTTCTTAATCCAATAAAAAGGGTTCACTTGATATATTTTTTCATCTGTTGACCTTTATTTCTAGGCTTAATTTAGGGGCCTAAGTTTCAGGAGATCCATATTCAAAAGTCATTTAGATGCATAACTGAAAAGTTATCTATATAAATAGCAAAACTGTTGCGCGTCCCGGCCGCGTGGGAGCCGCGAGCGGACCTGCTGACCTCGCACTGCCCTCCACTAGCTGCGGTCTTGCCGCTGCCGCCAGTTCCCAGCGTCCCCGACGCTCACCGCAGCCCTCTCTGGCTTCCTCCATGCCACAGGCCTCACAGCGGAGCTCCTGTCGGGGGGGGGGGGGGGCTGCGCGTCTTCAGCACACCAATGACATCATGTAGCCCTAGAATAAATAGCGAGGAGCTGTCCCCAGCACCTCGCCCCTTGTCGACACCGTGGTGTACTGGTTTGCTTATCCTGTGTGGCAGCGTTTCCTAGTTCCAGCGTCTCCTTGTTCCTGTGTCCTTACTCAGGTAGTTCCTTCTTGGACTGATCTCAGGTAATGACCTCGGCTTGCCTGACCACTCTCTTCGTCTGCTGCCTAGAACTGACCACTGCCTGCCTGACCACTCTCTTTGTCTGCCGCCTGGAACTAACCCTCGCTTGCCTTGACTACGCTCGGATTGACCTTGCTATTGACCCCTGCTTTGGCTGACCACTTCTGGATGGATACTCTGGCTTTGACCCTTGCGCTTCACTCGGACACTCTCTTCTGGCCTACTGTGACTACCAGACTGACCTGCTTGGATTCCAATTGCGGCCTTCACCCAACTAGACCCGCAGGCATTGCCTGTCTCACCCGGAGAGCATTCCTGAACTGTGACCTCCCAGAGGTCTCTGGAGCTTCCAGTTCAGGTCTGGTCCATCCTCTTTGCATCAGCCACACACCCTTGCTCGTGGTGGGCACAACCCTCCGCTACCTCTCCGGAAGACCATCCGAGGCCCACCTAAGTCCAGGTGGTCTGGGTACCCAAAGGCTAAACCTGCGGAAACACTGGACTGTTATTGGCAAAGCTCCAGCTGGCCTCTGCCTCCTCGTGTGCTCCGCCTCCTGGTGGCAGGCGCTCTCTGGGTCCAACCAGAGGGCCGTACCAATCCTGCGCCAGGCTAAGGGTGCTCCTCCAGCGCAACAAAAACTGACATATTGACAGGCTTATGTGGCTAAATTCTAGCCCGCTAATGTTGGGCAGCTAGGATTTAGCTGGATAAGTTAGAAACGTTCCAGGGGCATAAATGGGAGTAGCTGAGTTAGTTGGCTAAGGGCCTGATTTAGTAAAACTTTCCTCCATCCTGTCAGGCCAATGCACTCTCGGGCGCTGAGGTCAGGATGTGCGTTTTGGACTTACGCCCGATGCACTATTGGGATCAGCGCATCCAAAACGCACGTCCAAACCAGCGCGTAGCTAATAATGCTCATCACACACAAATTCCATGTAGATGAGGCTATTAGCGATTACCGCCAGATTCAAAATATTCCTGCTCTGCCAATGTACCCACTGGAATGCGGCGAATTGTACGCCAGCCTGGGAGCTCTGCGTTGAGGCTTGCCGCAGTCAAGGGCTCTACCAAAAAAGCAAAACTCCCGTTGTATCATCGAGATAGAAAACAGGAGGAATCACAGAAAACAGCACTGGGCAAACAATAAAATCTTGGGAAAAAAAATTCCTTACGCCCAATATATATGCGCAATGTCCAGGCTCCAGAGCGTGTATATTGTGAGAGGTTTTTTGTGCTGGCAGTCGGAGAAAACGTACGCTCATATTACGTGTCCACTTTCCTAACCCGCACTAGCAGCCACATCTCCTGGGATCCGATGCGCAGGAGGCGCTAGACAGGCACGGTTTCCTCCCACCGCCTCCTTTTTACCGCGGCAGCATTTGCACTGCGCGCCCGGGAGAGGTGGGCGGGCGCCCCTTGGGTACTCAATCATGAGCGGCCATTTTTCGCACGCTGATACTGCATTGGCCCCTGGATCTGAGGGGAAAACGCTAAGGAAATGAGGCCCTAAGTCTGGGTGGGCCAACGAGCCGTCCTAAAGTTATCCGCACTGTGTGTGCATATGGACCGCTAGGAGTCTAAATTTATATGGGTTTTCAGCTGAAGACTTAGGCCCCTAAGTTTGGAGAAAATAGGTGCCTAATTTAGACCCTCAGCTTGTTTTGAATATCTGCCTCCATGGCTGGCCAAAGAAGTGGATTTATTTATTGTAAAAATATCTTGTATTCCACAATTTCCAGAAATCATTCGCCTAACACGTATCACAGAGAAAGCTAATCATAACGGAACATAAAATATCCAGAATTAAACAGCCATAAAATTTCTAATATACCCATCACAACTTAAATAAAATGTGTTATTCATATAAACTAAAAGACATAAAAACAGCAATTAAATATACAAATAGACAACAGGAAAACAAATGAACTATTTATACAATAAGGTTTTAAGCTGCTTCCTAAAAGTTTTCAATCACTTATGCTCTCTAAGTGCTGATGGCAGAGAAAACATCCTAAGTGGAGGCTGTTCACGTCTGTGACCGTACAGCAGGGACCTTAAATGAAGGCCTGAATGACGGGGAAGGGGCACACCATTCTGTTTTATTCCTCAGACTGCTTGAATATTCAGCATTTAAAAGTTTAATGCTTCATGCTAAGAGTTTAAATGTGGACTTGCATTTAACTGGAAGCCAGTGTAATTCTTGCAGAGCTGGGGTAATAAGCTCCCACCTAGATAAATCGAACAACATACATGTTGCACAAGTTTTAAAACACATAGCCACTTATTTGCGAGTCCTATGTAGATGTGGTGTATTTGGATTTTCAGAAGGCATTTGACAAAGTCCCTCATGAGAGGCTTCTAAGAAAACTAAAAAGTCATGGGATAGGAGGCGATGTCCTTTCGTGGATTACAAACTGGTTAAAAGACAGGAAACAGAGAGTAGGATTAAATGGACAATTTTCTCAGTGGAAAAGGGTAAACAGTGGAGTGCCTCAGGGATCTGTATTGGGACCGGTGCTTTTCAATATATTTATAAATGATCTGGAAAGGAATACGACGAGTGAGATAATCAAATTTGCTGATGATACAAAATTATTCAGAGGAGTTAAATCACAAGCAGACTGTGATAAATTGCAGGAAGACCTTGTGAGACTGGAAAATTGGGCATCCAAATGGCAGATGAAATTTAATGTGGATAAGTGCAAGGTGATGCATATAGGGAAAAATAACCCATGCTATAATTACACAATGTTGGGTTCTACATTAGGTGCTACCACCCAGGAAAGAGATCTAGGTGTCATAGTGGATAACACATTGAAATCGTCGGCTCAGTGAGCTGTGGCAGTCAAAAAAGCAAACAGAATGTGGGGAATTATTAGAAAGGGAATGGTGAATAAAACGGAAAATGTCATAATGCCTCTGTATCGCTCCATGGTGAGACCGCAGCTTGAATACTGTGTACAATTCTGGTCGCCGCATCTCAAAAAAGATATAATTGTGATGGAGAAGGTACAGAGTGTTGTGACTGTCGCTGCCCGATGTCTCCACTCCGCCCTCCTTACCTCTTTGGCGACTTCCTCTTTGGTTGATGGAAGTTTGGCTGCCGTGGCGTCATCTTGCCGACCTCCTCCGGTGTCCCCGGACCGGCTAGACGCTGCCTTCCACCATGTTCTCCTGAGGCCTAAGGGCGCACGTGAGGCCCCAACTCAAGTACCAGCAGTGACGCGAACCTCAGGGGCGTCCCCCTGAGATGATGTCATCCTCACCGGATACTTAGGGTCTTCGTTTTTGCTAGCTATTCGAGTTAGCAAGGGACTCCTTCCAGGTATCGCTGCGGATGGGATTCACTCTCTGCATACCTTGCTACTCTGTCTCCTCAGACTTTACCAGGAGTATCCGCTCCTCGGGGGCCTCACTCTCTCTCTTGCTTTTCAAGTCGCAGTCTGGAACCGGTACTCGCTTCTCGAGGGCCCTCGTTCCCGGACCTGCTACTGAATACAACTTCTGCCAGGAAGTCACCGCTGCCTACAACACCAGTGAGTTACCATCTCTCTCTCAGAGCTTTCCCTGGAACCAGGTACTCGCTCCTCGAGGGCTTAATGCATACCAACTCCTGGGCTGCCTCAAGAGATTATTGTGTGAGTGTTACCATCAAGGTTCTGTTCCTGAACTCTGCATCCCCTGCCTACTCACTATCTTCAGTTTCTCTACAGCTCAGCCATCCTGGGATCGCTGTTCCAGTGCCTGAGGGACTACAGCCCAGCCGGGCTCTTCCAGCTCACTACTGCCACCTCTGGTAGTTCACTATACTGTTTAATAAAAGAACTAGTGTGTGTCCCTCTCGGGATCTTCCCCCGTGGGCATGGTCATCTGCCACCGGTCCAAGGATCCACCCACAATTATCACAAATAATAACAAAGAGAAGGGCAACCAAAATGATAAAGGGGATGGAACAGCTCCCCTATGAGGAAAGGTTGAAGAGGTTAGGGCTGTTCAGCTTGGAGAAGAGACAGCTGAGGGGGGATATGATAGAGGTCTTTAAGATCATGAGAGGTCTTGAACGAGTAGATGTGAATCGGTTATTTACACTTTCGAATAATAGAAAGACTAGGGGGCATTCCATGAAGTTAGCAAGTAGCACATTTAAGACTAATCGGATAAAATTCTTTTTCACTCAATGCACAATAAAGCTCTGGAATTTGTTGCCAGAGGATGTGGTTAGTGCAGTTAGTGTAGCTGGGTTCAAAAAAGGATTGGATAAGTTCTTGGAGGAGAAGTCCATTAACGGCTATTAATCAAGTTTACTTAGGGAATAGCCACTGCTATTAATTGCATCAGTAGCATGGGATCTTCTTAGTGTTTGGGTAATTGCCAGGTTCTTATGGCCTGGATTGGCCTCTGTTGGAAACAGGATGCTGGGCTTGGTGGACCCTTGGTCTGACCCAGCATGGCAATTTCTTATGTTCTTATGTAAAGGCTGCTACAATTATTGAGCTGTCTCAAAACTAAAGATGGCAGAAAGGCTGCACGTTGCGTGATGGTGCGGAGTGGTGTCCTGACTGCAAGCGGAAAACTTTGCTTCTTTACTACAATGCCTCCTAAAAGGAAAGGGAAAATTAGGGTTTGCCCTTCTACACCCTTACCTTCAACTTCTACAGTGATGCAGCAGGAGATTATCCGATTCCTAACCTCATCAGTTTTGGAAACGCCAGGAGTCGAGGAGTCCTTGGAGCAAGAGACCGAGAGAGAGGTTTCAGCCCCGGAGGAGACTACACTGAGTCCAGATCTGAGGCCAACCCCGACGCAAAGATCAGGGTCACAGTTTCAGCCCGGAGCATTGAGCGAGGGAACCTCTTCTGGGTTGCAGGCAGAGATACAAACTTTCACTGCAGCCCCTCAGGCTTTAACAGCTATAGTGGCAACTCCGGATGAGACGTCTAACGCAGGGACATCTAGAACTGGCCATGAAGAAGGGGCAACTGGGGTAAGTCACAAGAGTAATGTCCTGCAGTTACATCTGACTACCCCTGAAGTAAAGCCTCTAATGATTCCTGAGCGCCCTGAGGTCGTCACTATGGCTGCACTCTGGGACTTGATGGCGGGGGTAGCCACTACGGTAAATAATCTGAGTATGAAAGTTGAGAGTTTGGCATCTCAAAATGCTTTACCTCTCAAGAATTTCAAAGGAAAGTAGATGAGATTTCAACTAAAGTGGAGTCGCTGGAGGAGAAGGAGCGTGAGAATTTGAAATTTAAAGCTGCTGTTGTGAAAGATAAAGAATTTCTTGCTAGAAGAGTGGAAGCCCTTGAAAATACTTCTAGACATTTGAACATTAGAATTTTAAATTTTCCCCGAGTTCTGGGTGAAACTCCCTATGTTTTCTTGAAACGATATTTTCATGAAGTTCTTGGTTTTGAAGAAACTAATTTACCTGTTATTAATAAATGTTATTTCCTTAAAGCTGTGTCCACTAATAGAATTAACTTACAAAATAATTTGACTGAAATATTAGAAAGTTCATCATTAGAAGTATTGGATAGAGGTACTTTATTGGTTTCTTGTATATCCTCGGTAGATATTCAATCTATAATGAAAAGTTATTTCAGAAAATTTCCGACCTCTTTCTTTGCTGAAAATGTAAAGATTTTTCCTGACCTTTCTTCTATAACACAAGACAAGTGCAGGGCTTTTCCAAGCCTGCGCCAAGAAACAATTTCATTGGGATATTCCTTTAAGTTAAAATTTACTTGCAAATGTGTAATAAAGAAAGGTTCAGAAGTAAATTTATTTTTCACAGCTGAACAATTGAAAACTTTCCTGCAATTAAAAACTCCCATTACTTCATCTCCCATAAATGTGTAAAGTTAAGATAACTGAATGAAGATGTGCAGTTGATTATCTATTATATTTCTTGTTATTCATTAGTATCTCTCCAAGTTTTCGGATCTGGCAAATACACTATATTGATTTATGGATTATATAAAGTAAGGGAATTTAATTTATTTTAGTTTGGAAATGTATTTAAGAACATTTCTTTCCTTCTTTATGATGTTTTTCAGTATTTGCAAAAACTTGGTTTTTTGTAATGTGAAAAATGATAAAGAATAAAAAAAAAAAAAAAAGATGGCAGAAAGTCAGAAAGATGCCTGGCTGCACAGGGAGAGGAATGGTCAGCAGAAAAGGGAGGTGATATTGCCCCTGTATAGGACCCTGGTGAGACCTCACGTGGGATACTGAGTACAGTTCTGGAGACCCCACCTTCAAAGGGACAGAAACAGGATGAAGTCTAGCAGTTTCTACCCTTAACAGAAACATGGGGGTAACCTGCACAGAGCGGCAGTTACTGCCCTTAACAGAAACATGGGGGTAACCTGCACGGAGCGGCAGTTACTGCCCTTAACAGAAACATGGGGGTAACCTGCACAGAGCAACAGTTACTACCCTTAACAGAAACATGGGGGTAACCTGCACAGAGCAGCAGTTACTGCCCTTAACAGAAACATGGGGTAACCTGCACGGAGCAGCAGTTACTGCCCTTAACAGAAACATGGGGGTAACCTGCACAGAGCAACAGTTACTACCCTTAACAGAAACATGCGGGTAACCTGCACAGAGCAACAGTTACTATCCTTAACAGAAACATGGGGGTAACCTGCACAGAGCGGCAGTTACTATCCTTAACAGAAACATGGGGGTAACCTGCACAGAGCGGCAGTTACTACCCTTAACAGAAACATGGGGGTAACCTGCACAGAGCGGCAGTTACTATCCTTAACAGAAACATGGGGGTAACCTGCACGGAGCAGCAGTTACTGCCCTTAACAGAAACATGGGGGTAACCTGCACAGAGCAACAGTTACTGCCCTTAACAGAAACATGGGGGTAACCTGCAGGGAGCGGCAGTTACTACCCTTAACAGAAGGCATGGGGTAACCTGCACAGAGCAACAGTTACTGCCCTTAACAGAAACATGGGGGTAACCTGCACGGAGCAGCAGTTACTGCCCTTAACAGAAGGCATGGGGTAACCTGCACAGAGCAACAGTTACTACCCTTAACAGAAACATGGGGGTAACCTGCACGGAGCAGCAGTTTCTACCCTTAACAGAAACATGGGGGTAACCTGCACGGAGCGGCAGTTTCTACCCTTAACAGAAACATGGGGGTAACCTGCACGGAGCGGCAGTTACTGCCCTTAACAGAAACATGGGGGTAACCTGCACGGAGCGGCAGTTACTGCCCTTAACAGAAACATGGGGGTAACCTGCACGGAGCGGCAGTTACTGCCCTTAACAGAAACATGGGGGTAACCTGCACGGAGCGGCAGTTACTGCCCTTAACAGAAACATGGGGGTAACCTGCACGGAGCGGCAGTTACTACCCTTAACAGAAACATGGGGGTAACCTGCACGGAGCGGCAGTTACTACCCTTAACAGAAACATGGAGGTAACCTGCACGGAGCGGCAGTTACTGCCCTTAACAGAAACATGGGGGTAACCTGCACGGAGCGGCAGTTACTGCCCTTAACAGAAACATGGGGGTTACCTGCATGGAGTGGCAGTTACTACCCTTAACAGAAACATGGAGGTAACCTGCACGGAGCTGCAGTTTCTGCCCTTAACAGAAACATGGGGGTAACCTGCACGGAGCAGCAGTTACTGCCCTTAACAGAAACATGGGGGTAACCTGCACGGAGCGGCAGTTACTGCCCTTAACAGAAACATGGGGGTAACCTGCACGGAGCGGCAGTTACTGCCCTTATCAGAAACATGGGGGTAACCTGCACGGAACAGCAGTTACTGCCCTTATCAGAAACATGGGGGTAACCTGCACAGAGCGGCAGTTACTGCCCTTAACAGAAACATGGGAGTAACCTGCACGGAGCAGCAGTTACTGCCCTTAACAGAAACATGGGAGTAACCTGCACGGAGCGGCACTTACTACCCTTAACAGAAACATGGGGGTAACCTGCACGGAGCTGCAGTTACTGCCCTTATCAGAAACATGGGGGTAACCTGCACAGAGCGGCAGTTACTGCCCTTAACAGAAACATGGGAGTAACCTGCACGGAGCAGCAGTTACTGCCCTTAACAGAAACATGGGGGTAACCTGCACGGAGCGGCACTTACTGCCCTTAACAGAAACATGGGAGTAACCTGCACGGAGCAGCAGTTACTGCCCTTAACAGAAACATGGGGGTAACCTGCACGGAGCGGCACTTACTACCCTTAACAGAAACATGGGGGTAACCTGCATGGAGCGGCAGTTACTGCCCTTAACAGAAACATGGGGGTAACCTGCACGGAGCGGCAGTTACTGCCCTTAACAGAAACATGGGAGTAACCTGCACAGTGCGGCACTTACTACCCTTAACAGAAACATGGGGGTAACCTGCATGGAGAGGCAGTTACTACACTTAACAGAAGGCATCGGGGTAACTTGCACAGTGCAGCAGTTTCTACCCTTTACAGAAGGGTAGAAACTGCTGATTTTGTACTGTGCACTCTCATGTATATAGTTATAGTTACAGTTCTATTGCTTTGCATCTACCCATTGATGTTTGTTATATGTAAGGGCTCCTCCCAAAAGTTAATTGTATTTTTCCTAGTTCACTAAGTTATCTGTTACATGTAAGGGCACCGCCCAAAAGTTTTTGTTTATTGTGAACCGATGCGATGTGCGAACGGATATCGGTATAAAAGAGATGTTAAATAAATAAACATAAATAAATAAGGCATGGGGCAATCCACATACGACTACTGACGCATGTGCAGCCCAGAACACTGAGCTTCCAAGAGGGCATTAGGAGTAAGTTGCATGGAGCAGCCATGACGATGGCATGTACCTCCTGAAAGGCTTTTAAGATTGTGTGCACAGCAGTGTTTAATTGTACAGGGCTCCCGAGTGTCCTGCATGGAGGGAGCGTGGATAAATCCACACTTTAATGAGCATGGGGAGGGACCTGCAAGCAGAGATGGTGGAGGCCATCACTGTAACAGATTTTGGGCTTGCTTGGGTGATAATGGATTGCTAGGAAAAGGGAGAGCAGAGGGAGTTATGTGGGCTTGCAGGTGGGAACTCAAATGCACCAAAATACAATGAACAGAGAGGAGGTGCCATTTTGGTCTTTATCTGCTGTCACTCATTACGTATCAAACGTAGTCTAATCATTGAGAAGAGTCTGTCTGTCTGATCCACCCGATGACCTGTACTTAAAAGGCAGTCAAGCAGTAGAAGGGCTGCAGCACTATTTCATGTTTAATCGAAGTCAGACATTAAAGACAGAGAAAGTGAGCAGAAAACAATGGGGTCCGTGTGTTGCCCTGGCTGCATTCAGCTGCTCTCTCTCAAATATGTTTGAACCACTTTAATGAACTGATTTACCCCTCCGGATGCCGCTACCATTAAACATGAAATAGTGCTGCAACCCTTCTGCTGCCTGACTGCAGATGGATCCGCCGCACTCTTCTCGGTCAGACTGTGCTGCTGCTGTTCTCAGACAAAGACAAAATCTTAGAGAGAAACAGACAGGGAGAGACGCAGGAGCAGAAAGAGACAGAGACACATAGGAAAAGAGGAGTTTAACAGAGATGCTAACAGCAGAAACCTAATTTTAGACATCATGAATGAACATTCACCTTGTACCACTTCACCTCAGCAGCTGCACGAGAGAGCTCACATTCAAATCTAGCGCCCACTGTCTCGGGAACACCAACATCCTGTGACTTCTTAATGATGGTGACTGGAGGCTCTGAGAAAAGATAGGACAGAGAAGGAGAGAAGTGACACCAAAAAATCAGCAATGCTGCTTCGTAGACACAGGGAGAAGTAACACACAGAGCCATCAGTGCTATAGGGAGAGGTTATACAGAGTGCAGAGACACAGGGAGAGAAGTAACACAGAGACCAAAGCATAGTGCAGATAAAGGAAGAAGAGCAGAGACACAGGGAGAAGTAACATACAGAGCCATCAGTGCTACAGGGAGAGGTGATACACAGTGCAGAGACACAGGGAGAGAAGTAACACAGAGACCAAAGCATAGTGCAGATAAAGGAAGAAGAGCAGAGACACAGGGAGAAGTAACATACAGAGCTAACAGTGCTACGGGGAGAGGTGATACACAGTGCAGAGACACAGGGAGAGAAGTAACACAGAGACCAAAGCATAGTGCAGATAAAGGAAGAAGAGCAGAGACACAGGGAGAAGTAACATACAGAGCTATCAGTGCTACGGGGAGAGGTGATACACAGTGCAGAGACACAGGGAGAGAAGTAACACAGAGACCAAAGCATAGTGCAGATAAAGGAAGAAGAGCAGAGACACAGCGAGAAGTAACATACAGAGCTAACAGTGCTACAGGGAGAGGTTATACAGAGTGCAGAGACACAGGGAGAGAAGTAACACAGAGACGAAAGCATAGTGCAGATAAAGGAAGAAGAGCAGAGACACAGGGAGAAGTAACATACAGAGCCATCAGTGCTATGGGGAGAGGTTATACACAGTGCAGAGACACAGGGAGAGAAGTAACACAGAGACCAAAGCATAGTGCAGATAAAGGAAGAAGAGCAGAGACACAGGGAGAAGTAACACACAGAGCTAACAGTGCTACGGGGAGAGGTGATACACAGTGCAGAGACACAGGGAGAGAAGTAACACAGAGACCAAAGCATAGTGCAGATAAAGGAAGAAGAGCAGAGACACAGGGAGAAGTAACATACAGAGCTATCAGTGCTACGGGGAGAGGTGATACACAGTGCAGAGACACAGGGAGAGAAGTAACACAGAGACCAAAGCATAGTGCAGATAAAGGAAGAAGAGCAGAGACACAGGGAGAAGTAACATACAGAGCCATCAGTGCTACGGGGAGAGGTGATACAGAGTGCAGAGACACAGGGAGAGAAGTAACACAGAGACGAAAGCATAGTGCAGATAAAGGAAGAAGAGCAGAGACACAGGGAGAAGTAACATACAGAGCCATCAGTGCTACGGGGAGAGGTTATACACAGTGCAGAGACACAGGGAGAGAAGTAACACAGAGACCAAAGCATAGTGCAGATAAAGGAAGAAGAGCAGAGACACAGGGAGAAGTAACATACAGAGCCATCAGTGCTACGGGGAGAGGTTATACACAGTGCAGAGACACAGGGAGAGAAGTAACACAGAGACCAAAGCATAGTGCAGATAAAGGAAGAAGAGCAGAGACACAGGGAGAAGTAACATACAGAGCTATCAGTGCTACGGGGAGAGGTTATACACAGTGCAGAGACACAGGGAGAGACGTAACACAGAGACCAAAGCATAGTGCAGATAAAGGAAGAAGAGCAGAGACACAGGGAGAAGTAACACACAGAGCCATCAGTGCTACAGGGAGAGGTTATACAGAGTGCAGAGACACAGGGAGAGAAGTAACACAGAGACCAAAGCATAGTGCAGATAAAGGAGAGACCAAAGCATAGTGCAGATAAAGGAAGAAGAGCAGAGACACAGGGAGAAGTAACATACAGAGCTATCAGTGCTACAGGGAGAGGTTATACACAGTGCAGAGACACAAGGAGAGAAGTAACACAGAGACCAAAGCATAATGCAGATAAAGGAGAGACCAAAGCATAGTGCAGATAAAGGAAGAAGAGCAGAGACACAGGGAGAAGTAACATACAGAGCCATCAGTGCTACAGGGAGAGGTTATACACAGTGCAGAGACACAGGGAGAGAAGTAACACAGAGACCAAAGCATAGTGCAGATAAAGGAAGAAGAGCAGAGACACAGGGAGAAGTAACACACAGAGCCATCAGTGCTACAGGGAGAGGTTATACACAGTGCAGAGACACAGGGAGAGAAGTAACACAGAGACCAAAGCATAGTGCAGATAAAGGAAGAAGAGCAGAGACACAGCGAGAAGTAACATACAGAGCTATCAGTGCTACAGGGAGAGGTTATACAGAGTGCAGAGACACAGGGAGAGAAGTAACACAGAGACGAAAGCATAGTGCAGATAAAGGAAGAAGAGCAGAGACACAGGGAGAAGTAACATACAGAGCCATCAGTGCTACGGGGAGAGGTTATACACAGTGCAGAGACACAGGGAGAGAAGTAACACAGAGACCAAAGCATAGTGCAGATAAAGGAAGAAGAGCAGAGACACAGGGAGAAGTAACACACAGAGCTAACAGTGCTACGGGGAGAGGTGATACACAGTGCAGAGACACAGGGAGAGAAGTAACACAGAGACCAAAGCATAGTGCAGATAAAGGAAGAAGAGCAGAGACACAGGGAGAAGTAACATACAGAGCTATCAGTGCTACGGGGAGAGGTGATACACAGTGCAGAGACACAGGGAGAGAAGTAACACAGAGACCAAAGCATAGTGCAGATAAAGGAAGAAGAGCAGAGACACAGGGAGAAGTAACATACAGAGCCATCAGTGCTACGGGGAGAGGTGATACAGAGTGCAGAGACACAGGGAGAGAAGTAACACAGAGACGAAAGCATAGTGCAGATAAAGGAAGAAGAGCAGAGACACAGGGAGAAGTAACATACAGAGCCATCAGTGCTACGGGGAGAGGTTATACACAGTGCAGAGACACAGGGAGAGAAGTAACACAGAGACCAAAGCATAGTGCAGATAAAGGAAGAAGAGCAGAGACACAGGGAGAAGTAACATACAGAGCCATCAGTGCTACGGGGAGAGGTTATACACAGTGCAGAGACACAGGGAGAGAAGTAACACAGAGACCAAAGCATAGTGCAGATAAAGGAAGAAGAGCAGAGACACAGGGAGAAGTAACATACAGAGCTATCAGTGCTACGGGGAGAGGTTATACACAGTGCAGAGACACAGGGAGAGACGTAACACAGAGACCAAAGCATAGTGCAGATAAAGGAAGAAGAGCAGAGACACAGGGAGAAGTAACACACAGAGCCATCAGTGCTACAGGGAGAGGTTATACAGAGTGCAGAGACACAGGGAGAGAAGTAACACAGAGACCAAAGCATAGTGCAGATAAAGGAGAGACCAAAGCATAGTGCAGATAAAGGAAGAAGAGCAGAGACACAGGGAGAAGTAACATACAGAGCTATCAGTGCTACAGGGAGAGGTTATACACAGTGCAGAGACACAAGGAGAGAAGTAACACAGAGACCAAAGCATAATGCAGATAAAGGAGAGACCAAAGCATAGTGCAGATAAAGGAAGAAGAGCAGAGACACAGGGAGAAGTAACATACAGAGCCATCAGTGCTACAGGGAGAGGTTATACACAGTGCAGAGACACAGGGAGAGAAGTAACACAGAGACCAAAGCATAGTGCAGATAAAGGAAGAAGAGCAGAGACACAGGGAGAAGTAACACACAGAGCCATCAGTGCTACAGGGAGAGGTTATACACAGTGCAGAGACACAGGGAGAGAAGTAACACAGAGACCAAAGCATAGTGCAGATAAAGGAAGAAGAGCAGAGACACAGGGAGAAGTAACATACAGAGCTATCAGTGCTACAGGGAGAGGTGATACACAGTGCAGAGACACAGGGAGAGAAGTAACACAGAGACCAAAGCATAGTGCAGATAAAGGAAGAAGAGCAGAGACACAGCGAGAAGTAACATACAGAGCTAACAGTGCTACGGGGAGAGGTGATACACAGTGCAGAGACACAGGGAGAGAAGTAACACAGAGACCAAAGCATAGTGCAGATAAAGGAAGAAGAGCAGAGACACAGGGAGAAGTAACACAGAGAGCCATCAGTGCTACAGGGAGAGGTTATACAGAGTGCAGAGACACAGGGAGAGAAGTAACACAGAGACCAAAGCATAGTGCAGATAAAGGAAGAAGAGCAGAGACACAGGGAGAAGTAACATACAGAGCTAACAGTGCTACGGGGAGAGGTGATACACAGTGCAGAGACACAGGGAGAGAAGTAACACAGAGACCAAAGCATAGTGCAGATAAAGGAAGAAGAGCAGAGACAGAGGGAGAAGTAACATACAGAGCTATCAGTGCTACGGGGAGAGGTTATACACAGTGCATAGACACAGGGAGAGAAGTAACACAGAGACCAAAGCATAGTGCAGATAAAGGAAGAAGAGCAGAGACACAGGGAGAAGTAACATACAGAGCTATCAGTGCTACAGGGTGAGGTTATACACAGTGCAGAGACACAGGGAGAGAAGTAACACAGAGACCAATGCATAGTGCAGATAAAGGAAGAAGAGCAGAGACACAGGGAGAAGTAACACACAGAGCCATCAGTACTAGAGGAGAAGTAATACACAGTGCAGAGACACAGGGAGAGAAGCAGAGACACAGGCAGAGAAGTAACACAGAGACCAAAGCATAGTGTAGATAAAGGAAGAAGAGCAGAGACAAAGTCAGAGAAGTAACACACAGAGCCATCAGTGCTACAGGGAGAAGTAACACACAGTGCAGAGACACAGGGAGAGGAGCTGAGACTCAGGCAGAGAAGTAACACAGAGACAAAAGCACAGTGCAGATAAAGAAAGAAGAGCAGAGACTTAGGGAGAAGTAACACAGAGAGCCTCTGCCAAATTGACATGCAGAGAAGTTAACAGAGTTCACATCACTACAGAGACCCGGGGAGAAGTAACACAGAGAGCTCTTTAGTGCTGTAGAGACAAGGAGAGAAGTAACCCAGAGCTTACAGCATTGCAGCAACACAGGGAGAAATAACACAAAGAGACCAGAGTTCTGCAGAGACATAGGGAGAAGTAACATAGAGAACTCTTATGCTGCAGAGACATGGAGAGAAATAACCCAGAGCTTACAGTACTACAGCGACACCAGGAGAAATATCACACACATCCCACAGCACTGCAGAGATACAGGAAGTAGAGACACTGAGAGAAGTATTACTGAGAGCCTATAGTGCTGCAGAGACATGGAGAGAAATAACCCAGAGCTTACAGTACTACAGCGACACCAGGAGAAATATCACACATATCCCACAGCACTGCAGAGATACAGGAAGTAGAGACACTATGAGAAGTATTACTGAGAGCCTATAGTGCTGCAGAGCCATAGAGAGAAGTAACATAGAGCTCAGCGCAGTTCAGAGACATAGGGAGAAGAAATGAGAGAGCCTCTGTACAGAAACCTGGGACTGCAGAGACACAGGGAGAAGTAACAGTGAAAGAGCATCTGCTGCAGAGACATGGAGAGAGGTAATGTAGAGTCACAATGCCACAGAGACGTGGAGAGAAGTAATGTAGAGTCACAATGCCACAGAGACATGGAGATAAATTAAGTAATGTAGAGTCACAATGCCACAGAGACATGGAGAGAAGTAATGTAGAGTCACAGTGCCACAGAGACATGGAGAGAAGTAATGTAGAGTCACAGTGCCACAGAGACATGGAGAGAAGTAATGTAGAGTCACAATGCCACAGAGACATGGAGAGAAGTAATGTAGAGTCACAATGCCACAGAGACATGGAGATAAATTAAGTAATGTAGAGTCACAATGCCACAGAGACATGGAGAGAAGTAATGTAGAGTCACAATGCCACAGAGACATGGAGAGAAGTAATGTAGAGTCACAATGCCACAGAGACATGGAGAGAAGTAATGTAGAGTCACAATGCCACAGAGACATGGAGATAAATTAAGTAATGTAGAGTCACAATGCCACAGAGACATGGAGAGAAGTAATGTAGAGTCACAATGCCACAGAGTCATGGAGAGAAGTAATGTAGAGTCACAATGCCACAGAGACATGGAGAGAAGTAATGTAGAGTCACAATGCCACAGAGACATGGAGATAAATTAAGTAATGTAGAGTCACAATGCCACAGAGACATGGAGAGAAGTAATGTAGAGTCACAATGCCACAGAGACATGGAGATAAATTAAGTAATGTAGAGTCACAATGCCACAGAGACATGGAGAGAAGTAATGTAGAGTCACAGTGCCACAGAGACATGGAGAGAAGTAATGTAGAGTCACAATGCCACAGAGACATGGAGAGAAGTAATGTAGAGTCACAATGCCACAGAGACATGGAGATAAATTAAGTAATGTAGAGTCACAATGCCACAGAGACATGGAGAGAAGTAATGTAGAGTCACAATGCCACAGAGACATGGAGAGAAGTAATGTAGAGTCACAATGCCACAGAGACATGGAGAGAAGTAATGTAGAGTCACAATGCCACAGAGACATGGAGATAAATTAAGTAATGTAGAGTCACAATGCCACAGAGACATGGAGAGAAGTAATGTAGAGTCACAATGCCACAGAGACATGGAGATAAATTAAGTAATGTAGAGTCACAATGCCACAGAGACATGGAGAGAAGTAATGTAGAGTCACAATGCCACAAACTCCTGTGGGGTACTTCCTTCATCCTCCCATAGTTGCCCTAAAGTTTAAGCCCTGTCTCCCACCAGTCTGCTTCCAGTTCATCTTTATCCACATGTTTACTCACTCCTTCAAAAAATGTAGCAGATTTGTTAGGCAAGACTTCTTTTGGGCAAATCCATGCTGGCTGTGTCCCATTAAACCACGTCTGTCTATATGTTCTGTGATTTTGTTCTTTATAATCTTTCCACGATTTTTCCCAGCACTGAAGTCAGGCTCACTGCCTATAGTATCCCTGATCACTTCTGGAGCCATTTTTAATACTGGGGTTACATTGGCCACTTTCCAGGTACAATGGATGATTTTGATGAGAGTTTACAAATTTCTAGGAATAGGTCTGAAATTTCATTTTTTTAGTTCTTTCAGAACCCTGGAGTGCAAACCATCTGGTACAGGTGATTTACTACTCTTCAGTTTGTCAATCTGACCTACTATATCTTTCAGGTTCACCATGATTTGTTTCATTTCATCTGAATCATCACCCTTGAAATCTGTCTCCAGAACCTGTATCTCCCCAACATCTTCATTAATAAATATTGATGCACAGAATTCATTTAGCCTTATTTTACCTAAGTGCCCATTTAACCTCTTGATCATCTGTATGTGATGGGTGGTGAAAGACTAATGTGCACAGACTAGGAGAGGGACCTTGGGGGTGATAGTGTCTGACGATCTGAAGACAGCAAAGCAATGTGACAAGATGATAGTTAAAGCCAGACAAATGCTGAGCTGCTTAGAGAGAGAAATCAACAGTAAGAAGGAGGAGGTGATTATCCCCTTGTACAAGTCCATGGTGAGGCTTCAGCTGGAGAACTGTGCTCAGTTCTGGAGACCGTATCTAAAAAATGATAGTGACTGGATGGAGGCGGTCCAGAGAAGGGCGACCAAAATGGTGAGGGGTCAGCATTGGAAGACGTATGAGGAGAGGCTGAAGGATCTGAATATGTGCACCCAGGAGGAGAGGAGGTGCAGGGGAGATAGGACCTGAATATGTACATCCTGGAGGAGAGGAGGTGCAGGGGAGATAGGACCTGAATATGTACACCCTGGAGGAGAGGAGGTGCAGGGGAGATAGGACCTGAATATGTACATCCTGGAGGAGAGGAGGTGCAGGGGAGATAGGACCTGAATATGTACACCCTGGAGGAGAGGAGGTGCAGGGGAGATGGGACCTGAATATGTACATCCTGGAGGAGAGGAGGTGCAGGGGAGATAGGACCTGAATATGTGCACCCAGGAGGAGAGGAGGTGCAGGGGAGATAGGACCTGAATATGTACATCCTGGAGGAGAGGAGGTGCAGGGGAGATAGGACCTGAATATGTGCACCCAGGAGGAGAGGAGGTGCAGGGGAGATAGGACCTGAATATGTACATCCTGGAGGAGAGGAGGTGCAGGGGAGATAGGACCTGAATATGTGCACCCAGGAGGAGAGGAGGTGCAGGGGAGATAGGACCTGAATATGTACATCCTGGAGGAGAGGAGGTGCAGGGGAGATAGGATACAGACCTTCAGATGTTGCGGTCCCGGTCGCAGCGCTTTCGATCGGGACCTTACCTTTTCCTCTGGGGCTCCAGGGCCAGGAGCCCCGCTCCGGTTCGTCGCTCCGTGGGCCTGGTCCCCGAAGGCAACCTCCATGTCCGGGCGGGTCGACACGGCCTGTTCAGCGGCGGTGTCTCCACGAGGGAGACGCCGCCGAGTCGCTGAGCTCAGCCCCTCCCCTCCTAGGCGCTCGCACAAGGAGGGTGAATTTAAAGGGCTTTTCCCGCCAGACCACGGGCCGACCCTTTCTGTGACGTCAGACGCCAGCGGATACTTAAAGCCGGCGACTGCTGCTATCAAATGCCTTGCAACAAGGTTACCTACCAGTACCTAGTTGCTGTGTGCTCCGGGTGCTTGCCTGCTTCCTCGTTGGACTCTTGTTCCTGTTACTCCTGTTCCAGTTCCAGGTTGGGGTTTTCTTCTCCAGCTCCAGACCGGATCTTCCTCTCCTGCTCCAGTACCTGCTTCAGTTCCAGTACCGGTACCTCGTCTTTGAGTTCCTGTTCCTGCTTTTGTTCCGGCTCCCGATCTTCCCTGCCTGTCCTGGTATTGCTGCTCTGGTTCTGACTTCAACCTGCCTCCGACTCTTCTAGTTAGTCACCTGCCTCGACCTCGGATCGTCTACTGGTTTGCTGTTCACCTACGTCCCAGTAGTCCGGGCTCCTATGGGCTCCTCCCGGGGGAGTCTCGGACTTCCAGGGTGAAGTCATCTTCTTTGGTCACCTATGTCCCAGTGGCTCGGATCCTCAAAGGCTTCTCCCGAGGGGATTCCAGCTTCCAGGATGAAGACTGTTCTCCTCGCTCTGCCAGTATCCGCCTCCCAGCCTGCGTCCCCTCCATGGAGACTTCTCTTCTCACCATCTACGCTCTCAGTCAGGCCGGCCCAAGGGTCCACCGAAACCCACACAACAGTTTGCAAGGCCATGGACCCGGCGGATATGCCTGGCCTTCAGGCCATTCCCGGAATGGATCAACGCCTGCAACAACAACATTGCCTAGACGTGCTCGCCGCTACGGTAGAGCATCTTGCAAATCGCCTGGACGCCATGCCTCCGTACCCACCTCCTGTGCCGCTGCCTGCTCCAGAGGTGAACATTAGTACTCCCACCCAGTTGCCAGCACCGTCACGCTACTCCGGGGAGGCTAAGACCTGCCGAGGTTTTTTGAACCAATGCTTCATCAGGTTCTCCCTACTCCCCAACCAGTTTCCCACGGACTCGGTAAAAGTGGCATATATCCTGTCCCTGCTGGATGGGAGGGCATTAATTTGGGCCTCCCTGCTCTGGGAGCGAGATGACCTGTTGCTAGACGACTTGCCGCAGTTCATCTCCAGTTTCAAACAAGCCTTTGATGAGCCGGCCCGGTTAGCCACTGCCACCTCTGAATTGCTGCAACTACGTCAAGGTTCCTGCTCTTTAGCCGACTACGCCATGGACCTCTGCATGCTTGCCCTCGAGGTAGGATGGCGGGACAGTAGCCTTCGAGGAGTGTTCCTGGAAGGTCTGGCAAGGCGCATCAAAGATGAATTGGCTGCCCGTGATCTCCCGGAGGATCTTAACGGCCTTATCAACTTGGCTGGGAGAATTGATTGCCGTCTCCAGCAGCGGGCTAAGGAAGCACGACCAGTTCGACGTACTCCGTCCTTAGCTCCTGCATTCTCCAGACCACTATCTTCGTCCTCTTCCCCAGGGTCATCCCGACAGGAGAATGCCACCAAAGAGCCCATGCAGTTGGGGGGTATACCACTCTCTGCGGAGGAGAGACAACGTCGTCGAACTCTGGGCCTATGCCTCTATTGCAGTCAGAAAAGCCACTTTTTGGCTCGCTGTAAAGAGCGCTTGGAAAACGCCAGAGCCTAGGAGGTCGTGAGGAGCTACTCCTAGGTTGTGTCAATACTGCTCCTCAATGTACTGTACCAGTCACCTTGGAATATCCAGGCGGACCTTTTGAGACTCTTGCTTTCCTAGACTCTGGAGTGGAGGGTAATTTCATTCTAGAAGACTTGGTGCGCCAGCTGCAGATCCCCACTCTGCCTTGAGAGGCCCCTCTGTGGATTATTTCCATTCGGGGAACACTCCTTCCTGGGAGTATCTCCGCTTCCACGGTACCCATAACCTTACGCACCGGGGCGATCCATTCGGAGGAGATTGCCTTCCTAATTCTGGAGAAGGCCGTCCACCCTGTGGTGCTAGGGTTGCCATGGTTACAAAAGCATTCTCCAACCATTCAATGGAAGACCTTGCAGATTACCAAGTGGAGTTCTTTCTGCTTCTCTAATTGCCTAAAGGTTCCGAGCACACCAGGCCTCCCTCTCCTACACACAGCCATAGCACCTCCGGCGCCTTACGCAGAGTTTGCTGACGTATTCTCCAAGAAGAAGGCGGCGATCTTACCTCAGCATCGCCCATTCGACTGCGCTATTTATCTTTTACCCGGGATGACCCCTCCTCGTGGGAGAGTATACCCATTATCACTACCGGAGACTCGAGCTATATCTGAGTACATCGCGGAAAATCTTGCGAGAGGATTCATCCGACCCTCCAAGTCACCCGCTGGGGTGGGCTTCTTTTTCGTGGGGGAAAAAGAATGGGTCCCTAAGGACATGCATCGACTACCGGGGTCTCAATGCTATTACGAAACGGGACCGCTACCCACTCCCGCTGATTCCTGAACTCCTGGATAAATTACAAGGAGCCAGAATCTTCACAAAACTGGACTTACGGGGTGCTTATAATCTAGTCCGAATTCATCCAGGGGATGAGTGAAAGACTGCCTTTAACACCAGGGATGGGCACTATGAGTACCTTGTCATGCCCTTTGGACTATGCAATGCCCCGGCAGTATTCCAACATCTCATGAACGAGATACTCCGTGACTTACTGCATACCTCCATCATCGTATATTGGGACGATGTCTTGATCTATTCTCGTGACTTGTCATCACATCGTCAACATGTAAGACAGGTTTCCAATTTTGTGTACAATTGCTTGTACACAAAATTGAAAAAGTGCTTCTTTGAAAAGGACTCCTTTCCTTTTTTAGGATACATAGTGTCCGCCACTGGATTCCAGATGGACCCCGAGAAGGTGACCACAATCAAGGAATGGCCTCACCCAAAAGGACTAAAAGCCTTGCAGCGCTTCCTCGGCTTCGTACATTTTTATAGACATTTCATTCCTCACTATTCCCGTAAGGTGGCTCCGCTCACCACACTCACTTGGAAGGGGGCTGACGCGGTGGATTGGCCAGACTCAGCCTGTCAAGCATTCGAAACTCTCAAGGAGGCCTTTCTACAGGACATCTGCCTTCATCACCCCGATCCTCTCTGTCCATTTGTAGTGGAGGTGGATGCATCCAATGTCGCTGTGGGGGCAGTGCTTAGTCAAAGCACTAGTTCCGGTAAGCTACTACCATGCTCATACTTCTCTAGGAAGTTCTCCGCAGCCGAAAGCAATTACAATATTGGTGATAAAGAACTCTTAGCCATCAACCTTGCTTTTGAGAAATGGCGACAATGGCTGGAGGGAGCCATCCACCCTGTTACTGTATACACAGATCATAAGAATCTGGAGTTCTTATGCCATGCACAACGTCTGAAACCTAGACAGGCTCACTGGTCTCTATTCTTTAATCGTTTTAACTTCGTGCTCCGCTAACGGCCTGCCTCCAAAAATGTGCGAGCAGATGCTTTTAGGGATGTGAATCGTTTTTGAACGATTAAAATTATCGTCAGAAGATTTTGCCCTCACTATGTCATACGGGCGACGGTCGCCCGTATGACATAGTGAGGGCAAAGGTAGCGCCGGTGCCATTTTGAAGATTGGCAATATGGCCCCACGAGCAGGAGGTCGCTCCCGGACCCCCGCTGGACTTTTGGCAAGTCTTGTGGTGCAGAGACATCAGAGACAAGGCACTGAAGGTGCAGACGTAGAGTCAGGAACGAGGTATGATGTATACAGGAGACTCAAGGGCGAGGTACGAGACTGGCAACATGGAGCGCCCTACACAGCCCGCCCGTGGGGCTGGTCACGGACCACGACAGAGGTTGCCACAGGATACCAGGCTTTCAGAGAGTTCAGGAATAGGGTAAGGCTTTCTCACAGATTTAGGAACGAGGTGCAAGGCTTGCATCACGAAGCGCCCTACTCAGCCCACCCATGGGGCTGGTCATGGACCACGACATGGCTTGCCGCAAGGCACCAGGACATCTTGAAGATACAGGAACAAGGTGCTAGCATTCAGGAGATTCAGGAACAGGGTAGAAGCAAGTAGCTGCACTCCAGGCAGTCTATAGTAGGGATTGCTGCACACCGGCATCCAAAGGCAAGGGTTTGCTGCACACCGGCAGCCTGAAGCAGGGTTATCTGGGAAAATCAGGAATTGGATCAAGCACTGGATCAGGAACAGACATCAGGCAACGTCAGGAGCAGACATCAGGACAGAGACAGGACAAGGAGCCATCAAAGCAAGGCAGACCACGGAGGACCTGGATCGGGAGAGGTTACAGGCAACTGTAGAACCCAATCCGAAGGCAAGTAGCATGTGAAATGAGAGTCCTTTTATACTGCAGGATGCAGGCAACTCCCTGGGAGGAGTTTGCCAGGACCGCCCCTTGCTGGCCCTATAACTGGGGTGGAGAGCTGCGGGCCGGCTCCTAGGGAGAAGGGCGTGGCCAACTAGGAAGTCCAAACGCAGCCAAGCAAGCCACAGGCAGGCCTCAGGAACAGCTAGGCCTCCCAGGCCCTGGAGCAAGTCCTGGATGGTGCACAAGCGAGGCCCTGGCTTCGGAGCGGCCTCCGGAGGGAAGGTAAGATACCTCCTGTAGCACAGCAACAGGGGGGATCGTAACAAATAAAATCATGTAACCCACCAATTCAGTTTGTTTATCTTTCTCTTAGTATGTACTTATCTTTTTCTTATTGTGTCCTTTGTAGACTGTAGACAATGTTTCTTTAATCCGAATATGTTTTCAAATGTCTTCAAAATGGTTACCCTTTCTGGATACCCTTTCTTCATAATGGTTACCCAACACACGTGTTTTGAATAGAAATCTACAAAATCTACAAATCTACAAAAAAGATTAGTGTGAGCAGAATTGCAGAGTGCAACATTACTTCAATATATCAAACAACATTACATTCCCTGAGGTTTGAGAATGAATAAGGAGCCAAAACTGTTTATCGATGATACAGATTTTCAAAACAAATCGATAGCCATATCGAACAAATGTTTGTTGGACCTCATGGTGCTCATTGTGGAAACCATCAAAAAAGCTTCCATTGAATTTCAATCATCATTATATATTATGAAAATCCAATTACAAACCACAACATCAATCATACACTTTGACAAAACTCTCAATGAACATAAGCAAATGATTGATCAATTTAGAAAAAATGTGCAAATTCAGATGTGATGAGACTGATTATAAGTCCGGTATCGTATAGCCTTGGCAAAAATAAAAGAAACATTTTCTTTTGGGAGAAAAGTCTCTTTCGCTACTTTATCTGATGAATCCTGTTCAGGTGCCGATGAAGAAATTGGTTATGAACCTCATCCTCCTTCTTTTATAGAACCAAATCGAGGACAGACAGCACCAGGATATCCTCACTGAGGGAGGTTTCAAGCCCAACAAGAACAGGACCCCCCTGGCCCAGACCCAACACCAGATCACGACCCAGTCAATAATAGTGAATCTGTCTGGTAAGAGATGGACTCTGACACGAGAATCTGCATTAAATAAAGGGTATTATTACAATCCATTCATTTGCAGGATTGATTTATACAGATTTTTCCAACAGTTACAGCTTAAATTATTTTTTCATCTCAATCTCAAGAGTGTCCCAATGTCTCATTGGTTCAACCTAAATCTACTTGGATTCCATCAGAACCTATAGACCCATACATTAAGACTTTTATTGAATTAGGGATAAAAGATCTTGAGTTGATTGAAAAGAACAAGCCACATATTTTCCATAATGTTATCATGACGGAACGAGAAGCCCTTAAACAACTCAGAAATGACACCAAACTAGTTATTAAATCAGCTGACAAAGGAGGCACAATAGTGATCCAGCATCGATCTTATTCTATAGAAGAAATAAGGCATACGTTGACTAATTCCAGGTATTATATGAATTTGGCTAAATTTTTTTTTTTTTAATTTTAAATTGCCATACTGGGTCAGACCAAGGGTCCATCAAGCCCAGCATCCTGTTTCCAACAGAGGCCAATCCAGGCCACAAGAACCTGGCAATTACCCAAAAACTAAGAAGATCCCATGCTACTGATGCAATTAATAGCAGTGGCTATTCCCTAAGTAAATTTGATTAATAGCCATTAATGGACTTCTCCTCCAAGAACTTATCCAAACCTTTTTTAAACCAAGCTACACTAACTGTACTAACCACATCCTCTGGCAACAAATTCCAGAGCTTAATTGTGCGTTGAGTGAAAAAGAATTTTCTCTGATTAGTTTTAAATGTGCCTCATGCTAACTTCATGGAGTGCCCCCTAGTCCTTCTATTATCTGAAAGAGTAAATAACGGATTCACATTTACCTGTACTAGACCTCTCATGATCTTAAACACCTCTATCATATCCCCCCTCAGCCATCTCTTCTCCAAGCTGAAAAGTCCTAACCTCTTTAGTCTTTCCTCATAGGGGAGCTGTTTCATCCCCTTTATCATTTTGGTCGCCCTTCTCTGTACCTTCTCCATCGCAATTATATCTTTTTTGAAGTGTGGCGACTAGAACTGTACACAGTGCTCAAGGTTTGATCTCACCATGAAGCAATACAGAGGCATTATGACATTTTCCATTTTATTCACCATTCCCTTCCTCATAATTCCTAACATTCTGCTTCTTTTTTTGACTGCCGCAGCACACTGAGCCGATGATTTCAATGTGTTATCCACTATGACGCCTAGATCTCTTTCTTGGGTTGTAGCACATAATATGGAACCTAACATTGTGTAACTAACTACAGCATGGGTTATTTTTCCCTATATGTATCACCTTGCACTTATCCACATTAAATTTCATCTGCCATTTTGATGCCCAATCTTCCAGTCTCTCAAGATCCTCCTGCAATTTATCACAATCCACTTGTGATTTAACTACTCTGAATAATTTTGTATTATCTGCAGATTTGATTACCTCACTCGTATTCCTTTCCAGATCATTTATAAATATACTTGAAAAGCACAGGTCCAAGTACAGATCCCTGAGCACTCCACTGTTTACCTTTTTCCAGTGAGAAAATTGACCATTTAATCCTACTCTCTGTTTCCTGTCTTTTAACCAGTTTGTAATCCATGACAGGACACCGCCTCCTATCCCATGGCTTTTTAGTTTCCTTGGAAGTCTCTCATAAGGGACTTTACGAAATGCCTTTTGAAAATCCAAATACACTACCATCTACCGGTTCACCTTTATCCACATGTTTATTAACCCCTTCAAAAAAATGAAGCAGATTTGTGAGGCAAGACTTCCCTTGGGTAAATCCATGTTGACTATGTTCCATTAAATCATGTCTTTCTATATGTTCTGTGATTTTGATCTTTAGAATAGTTTCCACTATTTTTCCCGGCACTGAAGTCATGCTCACTGGTCTATAGTTACCCAGATCACCCCTGGAGCCTTTTTTAAATATTGGGGTTATATTGGCCACTCTCCAGGCTTCAGGTACAATGGATGATTTTTATGATAGGTCAGTACCCTAGGATGCATACCATCCGGTCCAGGTGACTTGCTACTCTTTAGTTTGTCAATCTGGCCTTCTACATCTTCCCAGTTCACAGTGATTTGGTTCAGTTCATCTGAATCATCATCCTTGAACACCATCTCTGGAACTGGTATCTCCCCAATATCCTCATTAGTAAACAGAGAAGCAAAGAATTCATTTAGTCTTTCTGCAATGGCCTTATCGTCCCTAAGAGCCCCTTTAACCCCTCGGTCATCCAATCGTCCAACTGATTCTCTCACAGGTTTCTTGCTTCAGATATATTTTAAAAAGTTTTTATTATGAGATTCTGTCTCTACAGCCAACTTCATTTCAAATTCTCTCTTCGCCTGCCTTATCAATGTTTTACACTTAACTTGACAATGATTATGTTTTATCCTATTTTCTTCAGATGGATCCTTTTTCCAATTTTTGAAGGGTTGATTTGGCTAAAATAGCTTCTTTCACCTCACCTTTTAACCATGCTGGTAAATTATTAAGTCCAAAAAGAAGTAGATCTCGCTGCCGAATTTGGTTTTCTGATGCCAAAAGAGAAAAGTTTTTTGATTCAGAATGAACCCAAAATATCAACCTTATATACTGTTCCTAAGATTCATAAACGATTACATCAGCTGCCAGAACGTCCAATAGTTTTTTCGTTGAATTCAGTGCTAGAACCTTTGTCCAAATTTACAGATTTATTCCTCTCACTTGAAGTCCAACAATCTCAGTTGGAGATTGTTGGGCTATTTTAGAGACACCAAACAAATGCTTTCAAAAATCGGTTCTATTGATTTTAACATTGAAACTTCACTTTTGGTAACTCAAGACATTCAGTCTCTGTATATGAATATTCCTCAGCTGAAGGCTTTAAAGATCATTCTGTTACTTTTGCCAGCCGCAGCAACGAGTGGCCGGCCTCGCTCACCTGTCGGGACCGTGGAGCTGAGCCATCCTCTCGTGCGGCGGCGGGAAGATGCCGCCGCGATTCCCCAAGCTCGTTGGCAACGCCGCCAATCCTCCGAGGCTGGCTGCGACCTAGGCACGTGCGCACACCCCACGGTGGGTCTTAAAGGAACCGTGGTAGGAAACGTTCCCATGGTTCCTCCTTGACATCCTCCAGCAGGGACTATTTAAACCCAGTCCCTGCTCTCCAGCCTTGCCTCTGTAACAGGTCTCCTGAAGCTGCTGGCTGCGCTATTTGCTCCTGTTCCTGCCCTGCTCCCTTCCTTCTGGATTGCCTCCTGGTCTCGACCCTTGGATTGTTACTGGATTCTGCTGCTGACCATTGCCTGGACTGGTTCTGAGATCTGCCTCCCTGATGATGAAAGCCTGGGAAGTCTCCTCTCAGGTAGGCCTTACTGATCTCGGCTCAGGAGTCCACTGTTGCAATACATTCAGAATGTGTTAGAATGCAGACCTGCTCCTCACAGGAGAATTCTGACTTTTTAAATTCTTAATCTAGCAAAGATTTCACTAATATGGAATTATTTGTTGTTTCAGGATAAATTTTACCTTCAAAAACATGGCATTGCGATGGATGCCACTAGGGCCCCAATGTGGCCAATTTATATGTAAGTTGGTTTGAAGAACAACACTTATATTGGTCCACATGGTTCAAATATAAATTTCAAGCTTTTATTGTGTAGTTGCAATTTTCCATGAATTATCACACACAGAAGATTCCCTTTCTGGACATTTTAATATATAAAAAAAATCAGAAATTGGAAACCACATTAAATAAAAAACCTATGGATTGTAACCAACTTTTGAAATTTGACAGCTTTCATCCTGTTTCTTTACGAAACAATTTACCAGTAGGTCAAGTCCTCTGACCATGGAGATTATGTTCTGAAATAGACAATTTTGTGAGCCATGCACATAGGTGATGCACAATTCTTTTACACTGTGGATATCCTATGTGGATCATCAAGTTGGCCTACAATATAATGCACAGTGAAATTGGCTCTTAATGGATGACCATCCAGACACTCCAGAATGTTTAGTCTGTGTATTATGATATTCATCTTTGTCTCATAAACTAATTAACATACTGCATCATCACTGGAATGTAATAAGTTTGCACCCTGTTTTCAACAACACCCCCTCGTTACATATACCAGAGGACGTAACATCAAGGACATAGTGTTTCAATTCACACTACCATCCAATGAACATGAAACTGTTCCCAAAATTAAAGGACATTCCTCTTGTAGAAAGTGCAATATGTGTGCTTATACTTTTTCCACCACATTGTGGCAAGATCCATGGTCCGGCACTATTTTTAATATATATAATTCTCAGATTGCACTTCCGTAAATGTCCTTGTAGGACGGACCAACATATGATACGTACGTGCCCAACTGAGCACAAATGTTGCCTGACAACAGGCAAATTAAATGATCTGCTAGTTTCACATTGTAAATTATTATCACATGTATTTTTGGATCTAAAATAGTGGATCATTGATCAAGTACATTTATCAACTTGAGAAACAGGTTGTCAATTTAAACTAGGTTTCCGAGAACAATAGTGGATTTTTAAATTAAACACAGTGGATCCCAATGGATTGAATGCTGAACTCGAATAATATTCTGTCATCTAATTAGTATGGTTTGTTTTTTTGGGATAGTAACTCCTGACGTCATTATTATAAGAATTTTTTAATTGGTGATGCAGCTAAGCATTTTGACGTCAAACTACATATTAAACAGCAGTGCTGACATTTTTTGGTTTCTAAAGGGAATTGAACATGGCACACAACTGATGGTTTGGACACTTGTATGGTGTGTAAGGCAATTTATATGTTGAGCTAGAAGTTGATTGCATAATACTTTTTTGACAATGTGCTTTTTCTACAGTACGAAATCTAGGAAAGATACCCCTGATGCAGCGTGACTTTTCGAAACACGTGTGTTGGGTAACCATTATGAAGAAAGGTATCCGGAAAGGGTAACCATTTTGAAGACATTTGGAAACATATTCGGATTAAAGAAACATTGTCTACAGTCTACAAAGGACACGTTAAGCAAAAGACAAGTACATACTATAAGAAAGACAAACACACTGAATTGGTGATTTAAATGTTTTTATTTGCAAAGAAAACATACAAAAAATATTTGCATTGGACTGATGATTAAACATAAGCAACAAAGGTATGTTTATTAATACTGGTACTGCTTAGTATAACGGTCCTTATTTGTTTAAAAAAAAAAAAAAAAAAAAGCACATTACTCTGGGTAATACTGGTTTATTCCGCTTTTTTTTACATTAAGTTCCTAGCATTTTTTTAACAATGTCCATGCCTGTTGAACACTTTTAACCTTTGTAGCTGCACCTTTCAGTTTTTTTCTATTTTTCTCATTTTATCAAATTTTCCCTTTTGAAAGTTTAGTGCTAGAGTCACGGATTTACTTACTGTCCCCCTTCCAGTCATTAATTCAAATTTGATCATGTTATGATCACTACTGTCAAGCGGCCCCACCACTGTTTCCTCTCTCACCAAATCCTGTGCTCCACTGAGAATTAGATCTAAAATTGCTCCCTCTCTCGTCGGTTCCTGAACCAGTTGCTCCATAAAGCTATCATTTATTCCATCTAGGAACGTTATCTCTCTAGCGTGTCCCGATGATACATTTACCCAGTCAATATTGGGGTAATTGAAGTCTCCTATTATTACTGCACTACCAGTTTAGTTAGCTTCCCTAATCTCTCTTAGCATTTCACTGTTCATGTCATCATCTTGGCCAGGTGGACGATAGTATACTCCTATTACTATACTATTCCCTAACTCACAAAGGATTTTTACCCATAAAGATTCTATTGTGCATTTAGTCTCTAGCAGAATCGTTAACCTGTTGGACTCTATGCCATCTTGAATATAAGCCCACAAGTTGATTCACCCTGTCATTGTGACATAATTGGTACCCTGGTTTAGCACTGTCCCATTGGTTATCCTACTTCCACCTGGTCTGTGAGATGCAGAGACATAGAGAGAAATAAAAGAGAGAGCTCTCAGTGCTGCAGAGAATTGCAGAGAATAAAAATTGAGCTGAAAGTGCAATAGATACATGGAGAGAAATACCCAGACCGCAATGCACTATACAAATATATGGAGAAGTAACAGAGAGCCACCAGCATTGCAGAGACATGGAGAGAAGTAATCCAGTGTTTAAAGCACTAAGAGACATATGAAGAAGTAAGCCAGAGTTTACAGCACTACAGAGAAGTAACCTAGAGAGACCTCGGGGTGCAGAGACATGCAGAGAAATGCAGTGCTAAGAGACATAGGGAGAAGTAACACAGAGAGCCTGCATCACTGCAGAGACATGGAGAGAAGTAATCCATTTACTTTTCTCCATGTCTCTGTCACTTCAGTCACTCAATGTCACTTCTCCAGACATGGAGAGAAGTGTTCATTGTAACTTTTGTCTTCTCTATACCATGTTAATAGTTAGTTAGGTTACTACCCTTGTTATTTGTAAACCGACATGATATGATCTGTATCATGAATGCTGGTATAAAAAAGCACTAAAAAATAAATAAATCCAGAGTTTACAGCACTAAGAGACACAGGGAGAAGTAAGACAGAGCTTACAGCACTAAGAGACACAGGGAGAAGTAAGACAGAGCTTACATCACTAAGAGAAACAGGGAGAAGTAAGACAGAGCTTACAGCACTAAGAGACACAGGGAGAAGTAAGACAGAGTTTACAGCATTACAGAGAAGTAACGCAGGGAGCCTGCAGCGCTGCAGAGAAGTTCAGTGCTAAGCGATACAGGGAGAAGTAAAACAGAGAGCCTGCAGTGCTGCAGAGACATGAATAGAATTAATATAGAGTTCACTGTGCTATAGAGACAAAGGGAGAAGTAACACAGAACCTGCAGCACTAAAGAGATACAGGAAGTGTTCAGGCATGTTGAAAGTAATAATGTGGCAGTGAAGCAGAATGGCAGAGAGTGAGATGACAATGATGGTGGAAGTCAGATGAGAGGATGGTAATGGGGTTGGTGTCAGATGAGGGGATGGTAAAGGTAGGCATCACATGGTATGGTAAGGGTGGGTGTCAGATGAGGGGATAGTAAGGGTAGGCAAAAGATGAGGGGATGTAAGGGTGGACATCAGATGAGGGGATGGTAAGAAGATTGTGTTAGATGAGGGGATGGTAAGGGTGGGTGTCAGATGAGGGGATGGTAAGGAGGTTGGCATCAAATGAGGGGATGGTAAGGGGTTGGGTGTCAGATGAGGGGATGGTAAGGGTAGGCATCAGATGAGGGGATAGTAAGGGTGGGTGTCAGATGAGGGGATGGTAAGGGTAGGCATCAGATGAGGGGATGGTAAGGGTGGGTGTCAGATGAGGGGATAGTAAGGGTAGGCAAAAGATGAGGGGATGTAAGGGTGGGCATCAGATGAGGGGATGGTAAGGAGATTGTGTTAGATGAGGGGATGGTAAGGGTGGGCATCAGATGAGGGGATGGTAAGGAGGTTGGCATCAAATGAGGGGATGGTAAGGGGTTGGGTGTCAGATGAGGGGATGGTAAGGGGTTGGGTGTCAGATGAGAGGATGGTAAGGGTAGGTATCAGATGAGAGGATGGTAAGGGTGGATGTCAGATGAGGGAATGGTAAGGGTAGGCATCAGATGAGGGGATGGGTGTCAGATGAGGGGATGAAAAGAGGATGGGTGTCAGGTAGGGCTTATGGGGTTCTTGAGATGAGAAGATGGTAATGGTGAGCAGCAGATATGGGGATGTTAAGAGGGTTGGTGTCAGATATGGGGATGGTAAGGAGGTTGGTGTCAGATGAGGGGGATGGTAAGGGTAGATATCATATGAGGGGATGATAAGGGTGGGTGTCAGATGAGGGGATGGTAAGGGTGGGCATCAGATGAGGGGACTGTAAGGAGATTGTGTCAGTTGAGGGGATGGTAAGGAGGTTGGCATCAGATGAGGGGATAGTAAGGGTAGGCATCAGATGAGGGGATGGTTAGGGTGGGCATCAGATGAGGGGATGGTATGGAGGTTGGCGTCAAATGAGGGGATGGTAAGGGGTTGGGTGTCAGATGAGGGGATGGTAAGGGTAGGTATCAGATGAGGGGATGGCAAGGGTGGGCATCAGATGAGGGGATGGTATGGAGGTTGGCGTCAAATGAGGGGATGGTAAGGGGTTGGATGTCAGATGAGGGGATGGTAAGGGTAGGTATCAGATGAGAGCATGGTAAGGGTGGGTGTCAGGTGAGGGGATAGTAAGGGTAGGCATCAGATGAGGGGATGGTAAGGGTGGGTGTCAGATGAGGGAATAGTAAGGATAGGCAAAAGATGAGGGGATGTAAGGATGGGTGTCAGATGAGGGGATTGTAAGGAGATTGTGTCAGATGAGGGGATGGTAAGGGTGGGCATCAGATGAGGGGATTGTAAGGAGATTGTGTCAGATGAGGGGATGGTAAGGGGTTGGGTGTCAGATGAGGGGATGGTAAGGGTAGATATTAGATGAGAGGATGGTAAGGGTGGGTGTCAGAAGAGGGAATGGTAAGGATAGGCAAAAGATGAGGGTATGGTAAGGGTGGGTGTCAGATGAGGGGATGGTAAGGGTGGGTGTCAGATGAGGGGATAGTAAGGGTAGGCAAAAGATGAGGGGATGTAAGGGTGGGCATCAGATGAGGGGACTGTAAGGAGATTGTGTCAGATGAGGGGATGGTAAGGGTGGATGTCAGATGAGGGGATGGTAAGGAGGTTGGCATCAAATGAGGGGATGGTAAGGGGTTGGGTGTCAGATGAGGGGATGGTAAGGGTAGGCATCAGATGAGGGGATGGTAAGGGTGGGTGTCAGATGAGGGGATGGTAAGGAGATTGTGTCAGATGAGGGCATGGTAAGAGTGGCTGTCAGAGAGGGGATGGTAAGGAGGTTGGCGCCAGATGAGTGGATGGTAAGGGGTTGGGTATCAGATTAGGGGATGGTAAGGGGTTGGGTGTCAGATGAGGGGATGAAAAGAGGATGGGTGTCAGGTAGGGCTTATGGGGTTCTTGAGATGAGAAGATGATAATGGTGAGCAGCACATATGGGGATGATAAGGGGGTTGACATCAGAATAGGGGATGGTAAGGGGTTGGGTGTCAGATGAGGGGATGGTAAGGGAATTGGCATCAGATGAGGGGATAGTAAGGGGTTGGGTGTCAGATGAAGGATGGTAAGGGGTTGGGTGTCAGGTAGGGCTTAGGGGGTTCTTGAGATGAGAAGATGGTAATGGTGAGCAGCAGATATGGGGATGGTAAGGGGGTTGGTGTCAGATGAGGGGATGGTAAGGGTAGGTATCAGATGAGATGATAAGGGTGGGTGTCAGATGAGGGGATGGTAAGTGTGGGCATCAGATGAGGGGACTGTAAGGAGATTGTGTCAGTTGAGGGGATGTTAGGGGTTGGGTGTCAGTTGAGGGGATGGTAAGGAGGTTGGCGTCAGATGAGGGATGGTAAGGTGTTGGGTGTCAGATGAGGGATGGTAAGGGGTTGGCATCAGTTGAGGGGATGGTAAAGAGGTTAATGTCAGATGAGGGGTTGGTAACAGGATGGATGTCAGATTATGGAATGAGAACATGGATGTCATACAGGGGGATTAGTAGGGTGAATGTCATGCAGGGGGATGATAAGGGTGTGGATGATAGGTGGGATGTGGTACTATGGACATACCTCGCACTGTAAGCCTTGCACAGGATCGGATGTTGTCTGCAGTGAACACAATGCTTCCAGAATCTTCTAGTGTGACTGCTGAGAGTGTCAAGCTGTGTAGACAGCTGTTAGCGCTGACTCGGAACTTGTTGTTTGGCTTGACACGGATGCCATCTTTGGTCCATACACCCTCCACACCAGGATGTGACAACTCCAGTTGGAAAGTGACTGTCTCCTTTTCATATGTCTCCATGTCTGTCAGTGGTGTTCGCAGCATGACCTTGCGGGCTGGTGCATCATGGATAGAGGAGAAGCAGATAGAGTATGGAAACACTGGATTCATGTTATGCAAGAATCCTTGACCCCATCTGGATACGTACAGGGATGCACAAACAATCCAACTACCGCAACACATACACACACACACATATGTACACAAGCATACATCTACAAATACATACAGCTCCCCTATGAGGAAAGACTAAAGAGGTTAGGACTTTTCAGCTTGGAGAAGAGACGGTTGAGGGGGGATATGATAGAGATGTTTAAGATCATGAGAGGTCTAGAACGGGTAGATGTGAATCAGTTATTTACTCTTTCAGATAATAGAAGGACTAGGGGGCACTCCATGAAGTTAGCATGGGGCACATTTAAAACTAATCGGAGAAAGTTCTTTTTTACTCAATGCACAATTAAACTCTGGAATTTATTGCCAGAGGATGTGGTTAGTGCAGTTAGTATAGCTGTGTTTAAAAAAGGATTGGATAAGTTCTTGGAGGAGAAGTCCATTACCTGCTATTAAGTTCACTTAGGGAATAGCCACTGCCATTAGCAATGGTAACATGGAATAGACTTAGTTTTTGGGTACTTGCCAGGTTCTTATGGCCTGGATTGGCCACTGTTGGAAACAGGATGCTGGGCTTGATGGACCCTTGGTCTGACCCAGTATGGCAGGTTCTTATGTTCTTATACACACTGCACACACACATACAGAGCTCACTGAAGATCTTCAGCTGTCAAAGGCAGTCCCAAAACTTTACATCACACCCGCTCAAAATAACTTATGGAGAAAGAATACAACGTCTTATAAATTTAGTACTGAATGAATGAAGTCCAAATGTCCTATCAGTAAGACTCCTCGTCAGCTGAACATATTTTCAAAAATCTTTATCATGGAGCCTAAATTCTTGATTTAATTCAGAGAAAGCATTCAGTTTTTTTTTAAACCTATAAACAACTGTTTCACTTATTTGAACCCTTTCTTTTTCATTTGCTCCAAAGAGAAAGGTTTGTTATATGTCTGCAGCTCTGTCCTTCTACCATTTTGGTAGCTTTTCTCTGGCGTGCTTCCACCCCATCTCTAAGGCCTCTAAAACTGGACAATATTCTAGGTGAGACCTCAATATGGACCTACAGAGAGGCGCTATTGCCTCATTTTCTATACTGGTTATGCCTCTCCCTACACACCCCAGGATCCTTTTGGTCCTGACCGCCATCTTGTCATACTCTATCAGTACTTTGAGATCATTAGACATGATCACACAGTCACCCTGGGTTGGTGCACAACAGTATTTTGCTCCCATACTGGAGACGGCTTGCACAAATGAATGCAGTATACGATCATTATCGTTTTCATTAACACAATTTTAAATTATTTATTTTTTCCTTCTGTGTAATGTTGTTTCTACATAAGATGCACATAATTACATTGTATTTGTAAGTTGAGCTGTTTGTCGTTATAAATAAAGAGTTGAAAAAAAAAATCAGGAAGACAATTTATAGCATCTTCTACCTAGACAGCACCAAGGCTGCCTGGGAGGTGAACGCCTTCCTGAAAGCCCAGAGGTTGAGGCACAAAGTGCACCCTATCTGCCTTGGCATGAGAATAGACCTGACACGAAGCAGTCATGAACACTTGATAAAGAGAGCAATGAAGACATGCAACACCTTGGGAACAATCCTGCCGGCTCATCCTGGGGTGCACAAGCCTCAATCCTGAGGATGTAAGCTTTGCTCTCATGCCTTCTTCCATGGAGAGGAAGATCTAGAGCAAGGGTTCAAGATCTGAGGCTGAAAAGGCAAGCCCATCAACAAGCTAATCAGTGCCCCGGGCAGTCCTGCGGCAGAGGTGGGAAAGGAAGTCCCTCACGAAACTTCTGGCCAGCAGCAGAAATCCACCTTCCATGATGTGGCTGCATAGTAATGGGCACATAAGGACTTACACATCATCAGCTATCCTATAATCTATCCTATCATCATCATCTGCACATTCTATGAGAGAATCCTGGCTAAGGCTGCATTATGGGAAAAACATAACCTATAGTCCGGCCTTCACGTATTGCCCTTAGAAGATACCTTACAGAATCTCCTAAACGTGTGGCTGGGAAATGCAGGCTACCATCAAGTATCTCCAGATATCCTTACTAAGGGGACGATTTTGCTGAAGGTTTCTCCATGGACAGGCCCCTGGTGCTTGTGAAGGTGAGGGGAATATTGCTTTGGATTCTAAACAAAAGCAGCTATTTTTAGAATAATTCTGCCAGTCCTAGTACTTTATATCCCACAACATAACATGGACACCTATTAAAACGTTTAACATCAGCAAGGAGCTGCCAGTTGTATGAAGCTGCAGTGTCGTGCTGGACCACACAATGCGTGAATGCTTCGTGATTAAGCCAAGCTGAGAGACTAAATGGAACAACACTAAAGATGGCCTTAAGATGAGAAAATACGAATTGCCTTGCTGGATCCATCCAGACCAGTATCCTGCCTCCAACTGTAGCCAGTCCAGGTCATTAGGAAGCACCAGGCAGATCCGGAAAAGATTGATTGCCTTTTCTAATCTGCTTGGTTAATAATCTTGTATGGACTTTTCCAAACCTCTTCTAAAGCGCACAATACTCTGCGCCTTCACCAGAGCCTCTGGCAACATATTCCACATTTCTTTCATCTGTTTTACATCCGTTGGGTGCTAGTTTTGTGGAGTGTTCCCTTGCTTTACCATTTTATAAAAAGCTAAATAACCATCCTTTATTTACCTGTTCCACCCCTCTCGTGATTTTATAAACTCCTATCCTGTCCACTCCCAGTCGTCTCTTTTCCAAGCTGAAGAGCCCTCGCCTCTCATCATAAGACGGATCTTCCAACCCCTCTATCATTTTTGTCACCCTCTCTACACATTTTCTAGTTCTGCTCTGTCTTTCTCAAGATGGGGCAGGAAGAGCTACATGATATACTCAAAGTGCAGTCGCACCATGGCAATATAGTATTTTCCATTTTATTCTCCTTTCCTTTTAGGATCATTCCTAACATTAATAAAACATGTGGATAAAAGTGAACCGGTAGATGTAGAGTATTTGGATTTTCAGAAGACGTTTGACAAAGTTCCTCATGAGAGGCTTCTAAGAAAACCAAAAAGTCATGGGATAGGAGGCGATGTCCTTTCATGGATTACAAACTGGTTAAAAGACAGGAAACAGAGAGTAGGATTAAATGGGCACTTTTCTCAGTGGAAAAGGGTAAACAGTGGAGTGCCTCAGGGATCTGTACTTGGACCGGAGCTTTTCAATATATTTATAAATGATCTGGAAAGGAACATGATGAGTGAGGTTATCAAATTTGCAGATGATACAAAATTATTCAGAGTAGTTGAACCACAAGCAGACTGTGATACATTACAGGAGGACCTTGCAAGACTGGAAGATTGGGCATCCAAATGGCAGATGAAATTTAATGTGGACAAGTGCAAGGTGTTGCATATAGGGAAAAATAACCCTTGCTGTAGTTACACGATGTTAGGTTCCATATTAGGTGCTACCACCCAGGAAAAAGATCTAGGCATCATAGTGGATAATACTTTAAAATCGTCGGCTCAGTGTGCTGCGGCAGTCAAAAAAGCAAATAGAATGTTAGGAATTATTATTTATTTATTTATTTAATTTATTTAGAGTTTTTCTATACCTGCATTCGCGATGAGAATCGCATCATGCCGGTTTACAATTAACAAGAGGTGAAGGAAGATAACAAATAATAAGAAACTTTAACATGTGCTCAAAAAAGATTGCAGTTACAATAAAACAAGGGAATTACACAACTTGGAGCAGTGAAAAGGAGATAGGAATTTAACAGGGAGAATAAATTTACCAATTAATGGTGTGAACCAAGTTATGGAGTTTGCAGAGTTATTGAATTACCATGTTGAGGAACAGTTATTAATTACCCTCTTAAGAAAAATTCTGAGCATCAGTTAGTGGTGAATTAAGGTTCAAATGGGGTCTGGAAAGGCTTTCATAAATAACCACGTTTTGAGTCTTTTCCTAAATGTAGGAAGGCAGGGTTCCTGTTGCAGATCTGGTGGAATGGAGTTCCATAGTGGAGGTCCTGCGGTGGAGAAAGCCTTGTCTCTGGAGGTTATAAGTCGAGTGGTTTTGGAGTGTGGTACCTGTAGGGATTCTCTGTAGGATTCTCTGATGGGTCTGGAGGAGGTATATTTTCTGAATGGGATTTGAAGGTTAAGCGGAGAGTATTGATGGATGGCTTTGCAGATGGTGGTTATGGCCTTATATATGATTCTGTAGTGAATTGGCAGCCAATGTAGGTCTTTGAGGATTGGAGATATGTGGTCTCTTCTCCTTGTGTTTGTCAATATTCTGGCTGCCGAGTTTTGAACCATCTGAAGGGGTTTAGTGTGAGATAACGGTAGACCTAATAGAATCGAATTGCAATAATCTATTTTAGCGAAGATTATTGATTGCAGCACTGTTCTGTAGTCATTAATGTGGAAAAGAGGTTTTATTCTTTTTAAGACATGGAGTTTATGAAAGCAGTCCTTGGTAGTTTGATTTATGAATGATTTTAGGTTTAGCCTGTTATCAATGATAACTCCTAGGTCTCTTACTTGTGAAGTTTGTAAGTTGACTGGTGGATTTGTGGAGATGTTACTGTTTTCAGGGGAAATTAGAAGGAGTTTGCATTTTGAAGAATTTAGTATTAGGTTTAGATTGGAGAGGAGGCCGTCAATTTCTCGAAGGCAATTTTCCCAGAATTCTAGAGTTTTTGTGCAAGATTCTTTGAGGGGGATGATGATCTGGACATCATCCGCGTATAGAAAGTGTTTAAGGTTCAGTTTGGTTAATAGTTGGCAGAGGGGGAGCAGGTAAATGTTAAAGAGCGTGGGTGAGAGGGAGGAGCCCTGCGGAACTCCCAGAGAGGAAG
This sequence comes from Rhinatrema bivittatum, assembly GCF_901001135.1. Lineage (NCBI taxonomy): Eukaryota > Metazoa > Chordata > Amphibia > Gymnophiona > Rhinatrematidae > Rhinatrema > Rhinatrema bivittatum. The sequence continues at coordinate 2,311,290 of NC_042620.1, read as the reverse complement.
GATAATGTTGAGATTCTTTGCTGTGTATTTTGACCTTGTAGCCTCTGTTCCCCAAGAATGATTTGAACCAGGACAGAGCCGTGCCTGTAATTCCAATGTTCGCTAACTGATTTAGTAGAATGGTGTGGTTAACCATATCAAAAGCGGCTGAGAGATCCAGGAGGATCAGTAAGTAAGCATGACCTTTATCGAGGCCCATGATGAGGTAATCTGTCAGGGATATGAGTAGTGATTCAGTGCTTAAGGATTTTCGGAAACCATATTGGGTAGGGAACAGAATTTTGTGTTCTTCGAGGTAGTCTGAAAGTCTGGCTTTGACTAATTTTTCCATTACCTTGGCTATGAAAGGGAGATTGGATATTGGATGGAAGTTGGTAGGATCTTTAGGATTTAAGTTAGGTTTTTTAAAGAGCTGTTTGATGGAGGCAATTTTCAGGTCATCTGGATAGATTCCTTGGGCTAAAGAACAGTTGATAATGTCTGTCAGAGCTTTGGATATGGTATCTGGTATTAGCAGGAGTAGTTTGGAAGGGATGTGGTCAAATGGATGTGACGATGGTTTCATTTTTTTCAATACCGTTTGTATCTCTGAAGTTGTGATGGGTTCAAAGGATTGTATAGAAATGTCTTTGTTGGGATGGAAATATGTGCTGAATGGCGATGAAGTATTAGAATTCAGCTGTGTTAGAAGGTTGGAGATTTTGTTGCTGAAGAAAAGGGCCAACTCCTGGACTTCATGACTTGAGACTTTTTCAGTAAGTCTTAAAACTGTTAAATGATTATAATTGGTGCCATTTAGCCATGTTTGCTGGCAGACTCTCACCCCGTATGACAATAAGACAATATGAGCTTTTGAAGTGTTATTTTTGTGGGAAATAAATGCTCAGTTTGCCCTGTTTCTGGTTTTGGTTTTGATTTGTATAGTGAGACAGGGTTTGGGCTTTTGTTCAATTTGATAATGATATGTGTGCCTGAGCTTGAGACCAACATGGAGACGGCAACTGACCCAGAATCCTCTGCTATCTTAGCCTTTCTGGCTATGTGAACTTTAATTGCCTTACTGAGCCTGACCTGGAGGAATTCCAAGGACACCTGGACAGCAGTTGAAGCTGGCAACACTTTGTGATGCCCAATTATAGGGTCACAAAAGAAGAAGGAAACTGTTGGAACTTCAGGCTAGACTGTCACTACAGGGGCACCATTAACAGAGGCATCTGTAAACACAGCCTAAGATGTGATAATTGCCCTGGCCAACAAGATTCTAACAGAACAAAGGACTATCTAAAGAGTGATGGTAAAGGGGCCCCAACTTGGAGAAATAATCAGAGTAGTTTAGGGATAATCTATCATGCTGTTAACATGACAATGAATGTAAATGATTCTCTGGGTAGTCACGCACTGTTAGAATTTCTAACCTAGTACTATATTGTATTTTACCTATTAAAGAAGGACCAGTTCATGTATACGATATGCTGGTGGTCAGTTTGTCAGAGAAGTGGCATCAGCATCTCCCAAGAATACTTATATTGCTCAATAAAAAATTATACTTTCTACAAAATCTAAGTGTTCTTGTATTCCTGGGTAAGCGTCATAAAGCATGGCCTGGTGCATGGCCTGATTCAGTATTTTAGATGTGTGGAGAGAGAGAAGTCAGATCACCCCAAGGTGCTGTCTGAGAGGACCACCATGACGACAAAATTATGCATAGATAGAAAAGGCAGAAGGAAGGAAGTTGGTTTTGGGATGGGGAAGGAAATATAAAACTTTGACTTGGCCAAGGTGCTGGTGGGATGACCAAGTGGCTACGCCAGACAAGCAGGCTGATATTTGGAACTAGATTCTAGATGAACATGCAGATCTGGAAGTCACTGGCACTGCAAGTTATGGGAAGATATCAGCGAGGGGAAAAAGTACTGATGCACAATGATCAAAATAGGATAGCAGTGAAGGAGGATCTAGCAGAAGATCCACTAAAAGCACCATAACAGAAGAAAGAAGAGAATTAAGATAGGATGAAGACTCCAAATCCATGTGAGGACAGAGCATCATGGAGTAGACGATGATCAGTAGTGTCAAACATCTGAGGCCTGTGCCAGAGCTCCTTCCTTTCCTTCCATCCTGAGTCATGCCCACAGTTGCCACTTTTCCACAGATCAGAACTGGACACTTGAGAACTGACCATCATATCTTCACCTCATTTGCATAAATTTGTCACCACTGCCCTGAACTCGCCTCCTCTCTCTCCTCTCTGTTCCTTCTATTCTAATATCCCAGGACAGTGGCAGTGAGCAATCTAACAATGGATCAACAGAACCGGGCCATCAATGATGAGTGATGCAGCCATGAACCAACTTGAAACACCATAAGAATAACGGAGCATAATCTGCATAGATGCCTGCATTCCTTTAATTGTGTATGCATATGTGTATTATAAGTGCATTGCTAATTTTTCCCAATGTTATAAAAAAATTATGAGTGCATCAATCAGAATCCTAGGGGTAGTCATGGACACTCAATTGAGCTTCACAGGCTTCATTAACAACACAATAAAGGAGTGCTACTTCAAACTTCAAGTATTAAAAAGTAGGGATGTGAATCGTTTTAGGACGATTAAAATTATCGTCCGATAATTTTAATATCGTCTTAAACCGTTATGGAACACAATACAATACAGATTCTAACGATTTATCGTTATAAATCGTTAGAATCGTGAGCCGGCACACTAAAACCCCCTAAAACCCACCCCCGACCCTTTAAATTAAATCCCCCACCCTCCCGAACCCCCCCCAAATAACTTAAATAACCTGCGGGTCCAGCGGCGGTCCGGAACGGCAGCGGTCCGGAACGGGCTCCTGCTCCTGCATCTTGTCGTCTTCGGCCGGCGCCATTTTCCAAAATGGCGCCGAAAAATGGCGGCGGCCATAGACGAAAAAGATTGGACGGCAGGAGGTCCTTCCGGACCCCCGCTGGACTTTTGGCAAGTCTCGTGGGGGTCAGGAGGCCCCCCACAAGCTGGCCAAAAGTTCCTGGAGGTCCAGCGGGGGTCAGGGAGCGATTTCCCGCCGCGAATCGTTTTCGTACGGAAAATGGCGCCGGCAGGAGATCGACTGCAGGAGGTCGTTCAGCGAGGGTTCCGGCGCCTCGCTGAACGACCTCCTGCAGTCGATCTCCTGCCGGCGCCATTTTCCGTACGAAAACGATTCGCGGCGGGAAATCGCTCCCTGACCCCCGCTGGACCTCCAGGAACTTTTGGCCAGCTTGTGGGGGGCCTCCTGACCCCCACGAGACTTGCCAAAAGTCCAGCGGGGGTCCGGAAGGACCTCCTGCCGTCCAATCTTTTTCGTCTATGGCCGCCGCCATTTTTCGGCGCCATTTTGGAAAATGGCGCCGGCCGAAGACGACAAGATGCAGGAGCAGGAGCCCGTTCCGGACCGCTGCCGTTCCGGACCGCCGCTGGACCCGCAGGTTATTTAAGTTATTTGGGGGTGGGGGATTTAATTTAAAGGGTCGGGGGTGGGTTTTAGGGGGTTTTAATGTGCCGGTTTTTCGATTTTTTCGATTTTTTAACGATTTTTCACGATTTTTCACGATATTTTACCCCCCCCAAACGGCAACAATACGATTCCCTCCCCCTCCCAGCCGAAATCGATCGTTAAGATGATCGAGGACACGATTCACATCCCTATTAAAAAGAGTAAGACCCCTCCTTCATTTTCAAGATTTCAGGTCTGTCTTACAAGCGATCATTTTTTCAAAAATCGATTACTGCAATGCTCTTCTTCAAGGCCTTCCAGACAATTCCATTAAACCTCTCCAGTTGCTTCCGAATGCAACTGCAAGGATACTCACAAAGTCTAACAAAAGGGACCACATAACACCCATCCTTAAGAAACTCCATTGGCTCCCAGTCAAATTCAGAATCCTCTACAAGCTTTTAGTAATCACCCACAAAGCCATTCTTAACATCTCTCCGCTGGACCTATCGACCCCCCTGCAACTTCATACATCAACCCGTCCTCTGAGATTAGCGCAAAGAGGGAGTCTTAGAACACCTACATTCAAAACCTCCTTTAGTAAAAGAGCCTTTTCCACCGCAGGCCCCAAGCAGTGGAACCTGCTCCCACCGGCCCTTAGGCTGGAACAATGCCCAATTACATTCAAGAAGAGACTTAAGACGCTACTATTCAGACAAGCCTTCCCATAACACTCGTCCTTGCCTCATCCTCCACGGATCATCTCTTCCTAAGCTCAGATGCCTAAGCACTTTTTCTTCCGCTACCTAAGCTATTTAATATGGGGCGGATTTTCAGAGCCCTGCTCGCGTAAATCCGCCCAAAACCGGGCGGATTTAGGCGAGCAGGGCCCTGCGCGCTGGGAAGCCTATTTTACATAGGCCTCCCGGCGCGCGCAGAGCCCCGGGACTCGCGTAAGTCCCGGGGTTCTCCGAGGGGGGCGTGTCGGGGGCGGGCCCGGCTGTCGCGGCGTTTCGGGGGCGTGTTGGCAGCGTTTTGGGGGCGGGTAAGGGGGCGTGGCTACGGCCCGGGGCGGTCCGGGGGCGTGGCCGCGCCCTCCATACCCGCCCCCAGGTCGCGGCCCGGTGCGCAGGAGGCCCGCTGGCGCGCGGGGATTTACGCCTCCCTCTGGGAGGCGTAAATCCCCCGACAAAGGTAAGGGGGGGTTTAGACAGGGCCGGGCGGGTGGGTTAGGTAGGGGAAGGGAGGGGAAGGTGAGGGGAGGGCAAAGGAAAGTTCCCTCCGAGGCCGCTCCGATTTCGGAGCGGCCTTGGAGGGAACGGGGGTAGGCTGCGCGGCTCGGCGCGCGCCGGCTATACAAAATCCATAGCCTTGCGCGCGCCGATCCAGGTTTTTAGCAGATACGCGCGACTCCGCGCGTATCTGCTAAAATCCAGCGTACTTTTGTTTGCGCCTGGAGCGCAAACAAAAGTAGGCTATTCGCGCGCCTTTTAAAATCCGCCCCTATATGTATATTAGTTTCATTAAATCTATGGTAACCCTCCGCTACCCTCCCCCCCCCACCTTCCAACCCCCCTTCCAACCCCCTTCCAATCCCTCATTCCTACCCCCTCCCTCGGAATACCTTGTTACCCCTAAAAGCCAACTCTTATCAGTTCTTACCAGTTTAGGACACGTTACTCCCCATGCTTAAGCTGTATCCAAGTTTTTCTATCCCCCTGTTCTATGTAAGACAACTTTGTCACTGTTTTTATGGTTGCAATGTAAACCGGAGTGATAATTAACTCTGTTATTTGAACTTCGATATAGAAAAGTTATAAATAAATAAATAAATCATTCACACCCTTCACTGATCTCTTCTTAAGGTGCTCCTTACAACTGGTGGAGGCACCCAGACACAGCATAGCACAGCACAGCACACAGCCACTTAAATACAGCCTTTGGGCTACAGTAATGTAGACATTTAAAAATTGTGCTGTTTTTGATTTGATGCTAAAAACAAATTGACAATTCCCTGATAAACTGAATTATAATTACAACATGGTAAGTCTCTTATACCAAAATAGCACTAACAGCCAGCACTCAAACAGTAACAACCCTACCTATGAAAAGGCAATACTGCAAATATTACACAAGGTCCTAAAACACCAATATACCTGCTATTAGGAAAACAGAACAAGTCAGGTTGCTATATATCCCTTTACAGAAATTACATGCTAGCAGAATACTTCACTTCAGTCACACATGCAGAACACAAACAAACTCTCATAAAGCATTGAATAAAGAGACCATAAAGTATATACAGAAACGTGTAGACAAAAACTGAACTGGAAACTGCAACAAGCCAGACTCTGAATGCAATGAATCAATTGAAAAACAGAAATATCAGCATTCCACATAAAACATCAAACTATAAAATAAGAAACATGAAATATCATGATAATAAAAGCATACTTCTAAAAAGGATTAAATATTTCAAAACAACTGATGAAAAAAATATTCAATAATTAAAAACTCAAACTATTTTAAAATTTCCCAAACACCAATAAAATATTTCAAAGCAGCAAAAAATCAAACCACATGCAATAAGTAAAACAAATAATGATTTAAAAAATCTCCCATACCTGGGAATATTTGATTTCCAGTCATCCTGAGATTGTTGCAGATTAATGGGAGTACACAAATTTTCCTAATCCACATATATACAATTTCCAGCACACACACACTCATAAACATTCTGACTCTCTCTCTCATTTGCTCTCTCTCTCTCATTTGCTCTCTCTCTCGCATAAACACATGTTCTCTGTCTCATACATTTTCACATGCTTGCTCTCACATGCTCTATTTCTCACACACACAGATGCAAATACACATGCTCTCTCTCTCTCTCCCTCTCCTTATAATATGGAACAGCAACCTCCTTCTTGGATCTGTGCAGCGTCTCACTCACACAGTCATGCTCTCACACAAGCTCACAAGCTCTCTCACGTGCTCCCTCATACAAACTCTCTCTACCTTATATTCTCACATGCTCTCTCTCTCTCTCTCTCCATTCCTGGGAACTTTTGACTTCCAGTCACCCTGAGATTACCATGGTTTAGTGGGGGGCTGGGGGGAGGCAACTGCACAACGGGATCGGCTGCTCACAAAGTTGCTCTCATACGCATTAACCCTCTTACATGTTTATACTTACTTTCATTGCTCATTCTCTCACATTCCCACATGTCCATTTACACCTTTACTTCTCCCATTCTCCCCCTAACACATGCACTCAAACACATACTCACTTCTCTCCCTCTTCTATACACACATGCCCACTCACTTTCACACCCATGCTCACTTGCACTCAGCTCTCTCCTACTCACCACCTACATACACTCTCAGATCTCTTCTTCCAACACAAATGCACACTCACTCACTCTCACAGACATGCGCAATTGCGCATTCATTCTCTCTCCCCCCCTTTCAAAACAAACTAGCAACAACAGACTCTAACTTGGGCTCCTGGAGCAGCAGCAGCCTCTTCCTTCTCCTTCTGTGCTGCGGAGGTGGACGCTGCCTGTTTCTTACTCCTCGTTTGGTGCATGGGCAGGAAGTGCGATGTCAGGCGGGTAAGTGGCTGTGCAGGAGCAGGAGGTGTCAAGAGGAAGCAAAGTTAAGAGTTAAAAAGGTCCGGAGATGGTAGAAATCACTGTCCAGTTCCTCCTTTTTCAGCCGCACAAGACCAATGACGTTCCTTTCTTCTTCCTGGGTCCAAGCAGATTGCTTTTGCTGCAGCACCCGGAGATTTCCGGTATTGACCTGGAGACCCGGTAATTCTTTTAGAATTCCGGAGAGTTCCCAGGCTTGTCTCTCTCTCTCTTTCTCTCTGTAACGCACACATTCACAAAATGCTCTCTCTCTCTCTCTTCCTTGAATGTGCAGGCAGCTGCAGCCTGCTCCTCGGGCCCACGCAGTGTCTCTCTCACACACATGCGCTCGCGGTGGTCCACGTTCAGAAGCATTTAGACGGTAACTCAAAGTTATCCAGCTAAATGAATATTTGGACACTTACCTGACTAAATTCTACTTGGATAACATTTTATCCAGGTAAAATGTGGCCAGATAAATCATTTCTGCCAGTGATCCAGATCCAGACATGGTAGACCCCATCTTGCGATGACTGTGTCCAACAGACATATTCACCCAGGTCCAGAATATGATGAATGACTTAATTGGCCTGTGCATTGTCTGTGCCCACTATATGAAAGGCCAAGAAGGCTAGCAGATGACACTCCACCCAAGGAAGAAGGAAATCCAGCTCTAAGGAAACCTGCTGACTTCGGTTCCTCCCTGATAATTTATGAAAGCCACAATCATGGCATTTCTGAACATCACCCTGACTGCCTACCCAAGCAACTGAGTGTGAATCTCAAATGCCAACCAAATTACCCAGGCTCCTAAAATGGTTAATGGAACAGCTGACCTCCTCTGAAAATCACTGCTCCTGAGTCATGAGTTCCTGATAATGAGCTCTCCACTCTGTGGTTACCACCATCAAGACTAAGCATATCAAGTTAACCCCTTGTACAAATGCTTGTATTCCAACCACCACTGCAAGCTCTGTCTGACTGACGCTGGAAGAAGAAACCTCACTGAGTAGTCACGGGACAGAAGATTCCATCAGAAAAGCAAGGCACGCTGAAGAGGACACAGGTGAGCTCTTGCCCACAAAACTAAATCTTAGGTTGCCACCATGGACTTTAGGATCTGGAAATAGTACCAAAAGGTAGGATTTCTGGCCATCTGAAATTCCAGGATTTGCTCCTTCAGCCTCAGGATCCATTATTCTGGCAGCTACACCCGCTTTATATTCATATCGAAGCAAGCGCCCAGATAAATGAGGTTCTGGGATGGTTACGGGTGGCTCTTGGAAAAGTTGACGATCTGACCCAGATCCTGCAACAACTGGACCACTCTCTGAGAGGCTGTTTGGCTCTCCTGGAAGGATTTTGCTAAAAAAAAACCCCAATCATCCAGGTATGAGTGAACCGAGATGCCTTCCCTTCTCAGGGACACTACCATCACCATGGAGAAGGTCCTGGGAGCTGTAGCTGTAGTTTACTAATAAACTGCCTACAATTTTACAAGAAGATATAGAAAAAACAGTTGAAAATTGGAACAACTCCATTATTGACACGCTAGACTCAATAGCCCCATTAAAACCTATTATGATACATAAGAAAAAATCAAACCATCCTTGGTATACTGATAAACTATGCTGCTTGAAAAAGGAGCACCTTTGGAGAAAGCAAAGAAACAGTCATACAAAAAATAGCTACTTTACAACATTAAGAATATACAGACGAGAGATAAATGTAGAGAAAAAGAAATATTATGCCAACAAAATTAACCTAGCAAATAAGAATCCAGCTGCTTTATTCAATATTGTCACATCTTTGACCTCCTCTCCTGATTATGAATTACCTGATATTGATAACAATACCTGAGACAAAATAGCATTATTTTTCCAATCAAAAATTCTGAATATTTATTTTATTTATTTATTTATTTATTTTTATATACCGGTGTTCGATTTTACATATCACATCGGTTTACATTTAAACAAAATTTGCAGAAACTCATGCGTTACCTTTGTCAAATACATTAAACATTTAAATATGGGGATTGTTAACAAGGGATATAAAAGAACATGGGGAATGGCTAACACTACGGGATGCACGAAGGGGTGCACAAAGGGGAGTGCCCCTTTGTCACACCCCTTTGGGGCGCGATGCACGGCGCACAACACCTGGTGTTCTGGCGCTGTTTAACGTCCGTCACAGTCTTCAGTGACATCAGAGGGGGCGGGTCTCCCGATCAAGGATCACACACCTCCCCCCTCCCCTCTCATTTCCAGATGGATTCTTTCACCTTTTTTTTTATCACATTAGAATTTATTAACTTACCTTATCCTACTTATGCAGATCAAGTTCCAACATATCATTGGAACTCATTTAATATTTCAATGGAAACAGTTCAAAAGATAATAAATAAACAAAAAATATCTAATTCCCCCTTGAATCCCTGCTCTGGTGTTATCTTCAAAGGTCGAGGAGAACACTGTCCTGATATAATTTGCTCAATAATAAATCAATCATTAGAAACTGGGATTTGTCCATATCAATTGAAACAAGCTTCTTTTACTCCAATTCAAAAGAAAAAGTCAACAACGTTCCTGGATCTTCCTAATCTCAGACCAATTGCTACTTTGACTTCCCTATCCAAAACAATAGAATCGTTCGTACTATATCAATTAAATGAATACTTGCTTGAACATGATATATTGCATCCAAATCAACACGGATTTAGGAAGGGATACTCAACAGAAACACTCCTTCTCTCCTCTTTTGACACATATATCAGGGGATTTGATTCAAATACAGATTTTTTGTTAATACTATTGGATATTTCCGCAGCGTTTGATATGCTAGATCATAAGATACTAATGTCTAGACTTCAAGCTATCAGTTTACAAAATACAGTATTAAGCTGGTTCAACAGCTATCTCACTAATCGTTGTTATCAAGTAAATTTCAAAGGCAAGTCATCGCAAATTTACACTCAATCTACTGGAGTCCCACAAGGGTCTTCTTTGTCGCCAGAACTATTCAACATTTACTTATTACCGTTGTGTCAAATACTATCTATCTTAAACATCCAATCTAAAATTTATGCGGATGACATACAGATCTTTGTCCCGTAGAAACCTTCATGGGCTGATACCATCCCCCTATGTAAAATTTATATTAAGACAATTGAGCAATGGTTGAGTCACAGCAGACAAACTTAATACCAAAAAAAACCAGAGATCTTATTGTTAAGTGTGATAGAAAATCCAGTAAACTGTCCGCCGCCTTCGATTACATTAGGAAATGACTTAATAGAAATCAAAAGAGTAGCTCGCAACTTAGGAATTTGATTAGATACCAATCTGTCCCTAACGCATCATATTTCAAATTTAGTAAAAAATTCATTTTTCAAACTTCATACTTTAAAAAGATTAAAACCAGTCTTATTTAAATCTGACTTTCAAACAGTGCTTCAATCTCTTGTTTTCTCTGGATTAGATTATTGTAACAGTCTTTATTTAGGTTTATCTGATTCCATTTTAAAAACTTTGCAGCAGATTCAAAATGCTGCAGCTCGTTTACTGACAGGATCTCCAATGAGACAACACATTACACCCATTCTGTTTAAATTACATTGGATTCCAATTAAATTTAGAGTTAAGTATAGTCTTATCTTTAATACACTCGCATATATCTGATCAAGACTCTATCTAGTTATGCACCGCATTGCGGCTTTACAAACCAACTAGAAGCCTCAGATCTGCCAGTAAGAATTTACTTGATGTTCCCACAATCAGACTTGCAATATTAACATAACTAGAGAAAGAGCCTTTTCCATAGCTGGTCCCATACTTTGGAACTCGCTTCCAAATACTCTGAGACAGATCACCAATCACAAAGAATTCAAAAAATCATTAAAAACACGTTTATTTAAAGAAGCATTTGCAGGACAAGAAGGAATGAACAAATAACAATTAAAAAACTCCACATATCCATTGATTCTCGGCCAATATAGTGTTGTAAGGTTCAATGAAAATTCTGGGAATTCTTGTTCTTAACCTTAATTTTAAGTTATTTCTGGCTGTTTCTTTGTCTGTTTACTAGTTTCAGCATAGTTAATTTAAAGAATTTGAGGAGATACAATTAGAATTAGGGCTTAAATCATAAATTGTAGTTTTTTTCAAACTTTTATTCTTTTGTTTATTTTATATGATTTTCTATATTTATTTTATTTAAAGTTTTTATCTTAATTATTTTGTAGTTGTTATCTCCTATTTTTTTCTTTGGTAATTTGAAAACTGTTTTGGTCAATTCCTGTTGTGAAAGACGGTATAGAAATGTTTTTAAATAAGTAAATAAATAAATAAAAATAAAGCAAACAGCAATGCCTGAAATTGAAAGTGGTGACCTAACAATGAAAAGCAAAGGAATCCTTGGTGTTCTTCTCTGATCAGGATTTAATGCCTCAATTAAATCCATAAAGGCCAGGAATTTTCCTTTTTGTTCGACCATGATAACCGACCATAGGGTCTCCATTCTGAAGTGGGACACTCTTCAAACGTTTTTGACCCCTTTGAGTTCCAGGATGGGGAAGAAGGACGCTTCCTTCTTTGGAATCACAAAGATAATGGAGTAATGCCCTTGGCCCTCTGTTATCAGAATAACCACCTTTAAGGCAAGAAGTCGCAGCAGAGTGAACTGCACCACAGCCTTCTTTTTGGTGGAATGACAGGGAGATACCATAAAAGCATCGGAAAGCAGATGCTCAAACTCCAGGGCATAACCTTGTTTTACAATCTTGAGGACCCAGTGGTCTGTAGTGATCTGGATCCACCTCTGATAAAACTAAGAGAGAAGACTGACTATCTCTGGCACTAGATGCTGGGCCCCAAAGTACTCATTGTGCAGATCTGGAAGAGGTAGCTCTGACGATCCTTCCTTTCCACTCTTTTTGGAATGAAAGGACTGATACTGAGAGAACATATGGGGTCTCTAACTCAAAGTACTCTGGCCCATTGAAATTGCCTGGAGTTTCACAGATGGCTTCGGGATGAATATGAACATAAGGAAGATCTGACCTTATCCTCTGGCAGCCTGGGAACAGTCAAATCACCCCAAATCTTGGCTATTTTCTCCATCTCATCCCCAAAAAGCAGTCACCCTTTAAAGGGCATCTTGGTTAAATGTGACTTCGAAATCGATTCCACCAACCAATTACACAATCAGAGAAGATGACGCATTGCTATTATGAAAGACACCCCTCTCACAATGGAGTGGGCTAGGTCATAACCAGCATACACCAGGAAGGCAGTTCCTGTTTCCAGACATGGGGAATCCTCTTCCAACTCTTAAGTGTCCTGTGCCAGATGCAAAATAGACTGTGCCACAATACAACTGCACGCCATGATCTAAAGATTCATAGCAGCAACCTTGAAGGCCTACTTGAGCATGAACCCTCAGTATGACCCAGTATGGCAATTTCTTATGTTCTCATGGCCTCAGTCTTCCTATCCTGTGAATCCTTAAAAATGGTGCTGGGATGGTGTTCCTCTTAGTCGCTGAATAGACCAAGGCATCCACTCTAGGAAAATGGAACTGCTCTTTCACCTGAGGATCCCATGGATACATGTTGGCAAGGAGATTCGCTGCTGGTGAACCCCATTCCAAATCAATCAATTCCTGTACCATCTCATGCAGGGGAAAAAAGTAAGATGCCTTCCACAAGCTAACCATAATGGGGTCTCACCAGGGAGCTTTTGATACCTCTCCTGTATCCTCATCTAGTTGTAGTGTATGGCCCTTCATCCCTATGATAAAGCTGCAGAATAGACTTATGGGTGTCTCCCTCAGGAACCTCCCCCTCCTCCAAGGTACCATTATTGCCCACTGGAAGATATGATTAACAGTCATCCGGGGTCCTCTCCTGGCCATTCGAGGTCCAGCTCAACGTGAGCTCACTTCTTCCCTTGGGGGGGGGGGGGGGGCACTATCCTGTGGAGCCCCCTGTCCCATGCAAAAAAAACTTATAGGCCTCTAAAAAGCTCCACCCAGGAATGAGAAGAGATCTCCATCCTGGGGAGAGAGGGTGCAGGCCCAGCTGGGTGGCCCCGGCCCACACTCTGGAGTCAGGGGGGAAGCCAAGCTTTCCTGGTTAGGGCTCCTCTGCTCCAACACTGCTTCCAGGCACCCCACCCCACAGCACTTTCTATCACCAAGTCTGCTGCTTCAGAAATGCCTGAAGAGTCCAGAAATCGCAAGAAAACATGTCTCCCGGGCCGTGACACACTTGGAGCACAACTTCTGAGCACTTCCTGCCTGAAGAGTCCAGAAATTGCAGGTGGTGCAAAGCACACTTTCTTCCATACCGGAAGGCTGCAGTCATCTTGGCTATGCCACGCAGTTCCTCCAGGCCACATTCCTGCTGAAATTGCTCTGTGCTCATTCTCCCCCGCAAATGTCCCCAATTGCCTTTCTGTGCACCCCTTCGCCTCACTGTGGTCCTGTCTGAAGGAAAACAGGCATCCAGGAACTCCTGTGTCACTCATTTCCTTTCTCTGATGTTTTTATTGTCCCATAGGAGACAAAAATCCATAAAGGAATGGAGGACCTGGGGAATCCAAGGGGAACACAAGCTGTGATTGGGGGGGAGGGAGAGAGAGCGAGAGCAGTCCAAGGAGAATTAAAAAGAGAAAGATTGGTGGAACCGGCCAGCCCTACTTCCCTGGAAGCCCTCTCAGGAGCAGGAGCAGGAGCAGCAACTTACACTACAATTCTCAGTGTAGCTGACCCATTGCTGAGGCAATGCTAGGGTGCATGGCTGGATGTTAGTTACACAGCCGCGTGATGTCATTGGGAGGCACCAGGAGCCCTAGCTCCCGCCATGGACCTCTTGAGAGGTGGTGCATCACACGCGCCAGGTGCGCCATGCCTAGCGGAAGCCCAGAGAAGAGGGAGGAAGATGAGGTGATGGAGGCCTCCTCATGCAAAAGGTTTGCTGGGTGAAAGGGGTGAGTGCTTCCGGCCACGGGTGGCTCCCACCACACACGCATAATTCAAATATTAATCATTCCAAGGTCAATATTCAAAGTGCCTTTAGTGGTGGCCCATGTTCTGCAGCCGCCACTTATCCATACAAGTCCCTTCTATGGCTATAATGTGCGCACAAAAACATGGGCGGATTATGGCAGAATGAGTTAGACGTATAAGGTATTCTCAGTTAGGCGTATAGGTGTACGTCTAGGTTTAGACAGCCCATAGAGCTTAGCAGGTAGACTTATCTGGCAAAGTGTACAATATAAGGGGTAGATTTTCATACCTACGCACGAGCATACATGTGCGCGCGCGCGCTACCCGGCGCACACACATGTACGCCCGATTTTATAACATGCATGTTATAAAATCGGGGGTTGGCACGTGCAAGGGGGTGCACACTAGTGCACCTTGCGCATGCCGACGCCCGTGGCCTTCCCCTGTACCCTTCCCCCTAAACTAACCTTCCCACCCCTTCCCCTAACCCTCCTGCCCCCTAGCCCTATCCTAACCACCCCCAATTCTTTTAACTTACCTTTTGCGCCTGCTCTGGACAGGCGCAAGTTGCGCGCGCCGGCAGCCTGCCGGCGCGCGATCCTCCAACACAGTGGCAAGTGGTCACTGTGCCAGAGGCCTCTGGCCCCGCCCCTTCCCCACCCCTTCTATAAAGCCCTGGGACTCAGACGCATCCCGGGGCTTCACGCGCGTCGCTGGGCCTTTATAAAATAGGCCTGGTGCTCGTAAGTCAATTTACGCATGTAGACCTTTTAAAATCTGGCCCTAAGCGCATATTCAGTGGCTTCGCTGTGCTGCTGAATATTCATCATAACTTAGGGGCCTATTTAGTAAAGGTTTTCTCCCATTCTGGGTCTATGGGGAAATTGCTTAGTAAATGACCCCCTTAGTCAGCTTTGAATATTAGTAAATGACCCCCTTGGCCAGCCTTGAATATTGACCTCTTCAGAAACAAGTAAAACAGATAATTCAGCCTGAGTGAGTCAAATCATTGGAATAAAATTAACAAAACGGTTTAAATAAAAACGGTTTTAAGGCAATTTTAAATCTCTTGGGGCATTCTACTGCTGTAAGCTTGAGAGGGAGAGTTTTCCAGAATATGCACGCTCTCTTGTTTCACAAAGCCTTGCTTGCCTAACTGAGGGAACAGTGAGAAATGTCATCTGAGAAGATAGTGGTCTTGTAGGATTATACATTTGTAGCATTGCATTTGTCCAGGGGAGAAAATTAATGGCCATAAGTTTGTCAGTCAGCATGACTTTCTTGAACTTGATCAGTGACTCAACGGGGGTGCCAGTGAAGGTCAGCAAGAGCATCGGAGATGATAACTTTTACTGTGGCCTACATCCTCAGCACAGAACATGCATCCATCTACCGCCTGCTGGAGACAGAGAATCCTGGTGGGCTGGCGTCAGCACGGAGATGTACAAGAATCTGCCAGATACTTAGGACCTGGACTGGTCACTGTCAGAGACAGGATGGTGGGCTCGATGGACCTTGGTTTGACCCAGCTAGCACTTCTTATGTTCTGTATCGAGCCATGATATGACCAGATCTTGAGTACTGTGGGCAGTTCTGGTCGCCTCAGAACTAGATAAAGTCCAGAGAAAGACAAGTGAAATGATAAAGGGGATGGAAAGGCTCCTTTATGAAGAAAGGCTGACCAGGTTGCAGCTCTTCAATGTGGAAAAGAGACAACTTAGAGGGGACATGCCAGAGGTCTATAAAATCATGAGAATCGGGACAGTTATTTACCCTTTCCAATAATACTAGGCCCTCCATGAAACTAACAAGTAGCAGATTTAAAGCAAATCATAGATAGTATTCTTTTCACTCAGCGCACAATCAAGCTGTGGAATCTGTTGCCAGCGGATGGGATCAAGGGGACGAGCACAGTGGGGTTTAAAAGAGGTTTGGACAAGTTCCTGGTGGAAAAGTCCATAATCCACTATTTGCCAGGTAGTTTTGGGCAAGCCACTGCTTATCCCGCTTATGAGCAAAGACAATCAAATTTTTGAGATCCTGCCGGGTACTTGTGACCCATATTGACCACTGTCAGAGACAAGAAGCTGGATTTGAGGGGCCTTTAGTCTGATTCAGCATTTCGTATATTCTTAGGAAGGATCAGGAAGAGAGAGAAGAGGAAGGAAGAAGGTCATAGGGATAAGATTGGAGGGGAAATGGTTTGATGTGACCAGATGGAGTGAAAGTTGCCTTGGAGGTGAGAGGAGGAGGAGCAGAAGAATACGTAGGTGTGAAGACAGCGATGAGGATGAGATGCTGTCAGGGAGAGTGGAGATGTCTAGTTGACAGGAAGAACATTTTAAGTTGAAGACCAGTGCAGAACACAGAATGGCTGGTGAGGTGGAGAATGTAGGGAACGAGGTTAGTTGTTGTGTGGCTGGAAGGATTACAGTGTGTAATAAGGCTGAGTAGGGCTTGCATCAGGAAGATGAAGGAGAAGGGAAATTTGGTGCTGCTCCAAGGTGCCTCACAATGACAGAGGAGCTAGATATAATAACGGACAAGACACATACACACAGTTCCCCCGCAATGAGATATATATGTAATATACACAGCTTTGCTTTCTACTCTCCTCCATTCAGGAGATACGCACCGTCTACACACAGTCTGGCCTGCGTTTTGTCATGCAGGCTCTCACAGCGGTAGTTCCCTCGGTCTGAGAAGGTAATATTGTGAATCCTCAGCACATGTCTCCGGCCAGAAGTCTCTAGGGTGTACTTGTTACTCGGCTGGATAACCACTCCCTGTTTCAACCATTGCACCTCGGCCCCTTCCACGCTGACTTCTACCTCCAGGATCACATCCTCCAGTTCTTCTGCTATCACGTTCTGCAGCTTCTTCACAAACAATACCTGAGCTTCTGCAAAACACAGGATATTCCTCCCATTACTGAATTTATTCTGCATTCAAACCCCAAAGCTTACCCCAAAACCCAATACTAATCCTTACTCCTAAACCCAACATCAGTGTAAATGCAAACCTAAACCTTACCCTTAACTCCAGCATCAATGCAAACCCTACCCCTACCCCCGTCAATGTAAACACAAACCCAAATCTTATCCCTAACTCAAGCATCAATGTAAACCCAAACCTAATCTCTAACCCATCAATGTAAACACAAACCCAAACCCTACTCCTAACCCCAATATCAATGTAAATGCAAACCCAAACCCTACCCTTAACCTCAATATCAATGTAAATGCAAACCCTACTCCTAACCCCAATATCAATGTAAATGCAAAGCCAAACCGTACCCTTAACCCCAATATCAATGTAAATGCAAACCCAAACCCTACTCCTAACCCCAATATCAATGTAAATGCAAACCCAAACCCTACTCCTAACCCCAATATCAATGTAAATGCAAAGCCAAACCTTACCCTTAACCCCAATATCAATGTAAATGCAAACCTAAACCCTACCCTTAACCCCAACATCAATGTAAATGCAAACCTAAACCCTACCCTTAACCCCAATATCAATGTAAATGCAAACCTAAACCCTACCCTTAACCCCAATATCAATGTAAATGCAAACCCAAACCCTACTCCTAACCCCAATATCAATGTAAATGCAAACCCAAACTCTACCCTTAACCCCAATATCAATGTAAATGCAAACCCTACTCCTAACCCCAATATCAATGTAAATGCAAACCTAAACCCTACCCTTAACCCCAATATCAATGTAAATGCAAACCCTACTCCTAACCCCAATATCAATGTAAATGCAAACCCAAACCCTACCCTTAACCCCAATATCAATGTAAATGCAAACCCTACTCCTAACCCCAATATCAATGTAAATGAAAACCTAAACCCTACCCTTAACCCCAATATCAAAGTAAATGCAAAGCCAAACCCTACCCTTAACCCCATTATCAATGTAAATGCAAACCCAAACCCTACCCTTAACCCCAATATCAATGTAAATGCAAACCTAAACCCTACCCTTAACCCCATTATCAATGTAAATGCAAACCCTACTCCTAACCCCAATATCAATGTAAATGCAAACCTAAACCCTACCCTTAACCCCAATATCAATGTAAATGCAAAGCCAAACCCTACCCTTAACCCCAATATCAATGTAAATGCAAACCCTACCCTTAACCCCAATATCAATGTAAATGCAAAGCCAAACCCTACCCTTAACCCCAATATCAATGTAAATGCAAACCCTACCCTTAACTCCAATATCAATGTAAATGCAAAGCCAAACCCTACCCTAAACCCCAATATCAATGTAAATGCAAACCTAAACCCCACCCTTAACCCCAATATCAATGTAAATGCAAACCCTACCCTTAACTCCAATATCAATGTAAATGCAAAGCCAAACCCTACCCTTAACCCCAATATCAATGTAAATGCAAACCTAAACCCTACCCTTAACCCCAATATCAATGTAAATGCAAACCCTACTCCTAACCCCAATATCAATGTAAATGCAAACCCAAACCCTACCCGTAACCCCAATATCAATGTAAATGAAAACCCAAACCCTACCCTTACCCCCAATATCAATGTAAATGCAAACCCAAACTCTACCCTTAACCCCAATATCAATGTAAATGGAAACCCAAACCCTACCCTTAACCCCAATATCAATGTAAATGCAAACCTAAACCCTACCCTTAACCCCAATATCAATGTAAATGCAAACCCAACCCTACCCTTAACCCCAATATCAATGTAAATGAAAACCCAAACCCTACTCTTAACCCCAATATCAATGTAAATGCAAACCCTACCCCTAACCCCAATATCAATGTAAATAAAAACCCAAACCCTACCCTTAACCCCAATATCAATGTAAATGAAAACCCAAACCCTACTCTTAACCCCAATATCAATGTAAATGCAAACCCTACTCCTAACCCCAATATCAATGTAAATAAAAACCCAAACCCTACCCTTAACCCCAATATCAATGTAAATGGAAACCCAAACCCTACCCTTAACCCCAATATCAATGTAAATGAAAACCCAAACCCTACCCTTTACCCCAATATCAATGTAAATGCAAACCCAAACCCTACCCTTAACCCCAATATCAATGTAAATGCAAACCCTACTCCTAACCCCAATATCAATGTAAATGCAAACCCAAACCCTACCCTTAACCCCAATATCAATGTAAATGCAAAGCCAAACCCTACCCTTAACCCCAATATCAATGTAAATGCAAACCCTACCCTTAACCCCAATATCAATGTAAATGAAAACCCAAA
Organism: Rhinatrema bivittatum; assembly: GCF_901001135.1. Lineage (NCBI taxonomy): Eukaryota > Metazoa > Chordata > Amphibia > Gymnophiona > Rhinatrematidae > Rhinatrema > Rhinatrema bivittatum. Next base: position 2,291,905 of record NC_042620.1, on the reverse strand, counting down.
CCCTACCCTTAACCCCAATATCAATGTAAATGCAAACCCAAACTCTACCCTTAACCCCAATATCAATGTAAATGAAAACCCAAACCCTACTCCTAACCCCAATATCAATGTAAATGCAAAGCCAAACCCTACCCTTAACCCCAATATCAATGTAAATGCAAACCCAAACCCTACCCTTAACCCCAATATCAATGTAAATGCAAACCCAAACCCTACTCCTAACCCCAATATCAATGTAAATGCAAACCATACTCCTAACCCCAATATCAATGTAAATGGAAACCCAAACCCTACCCTTAACCCCAATATCAATGTAAACGCAAACCCAAACCCTACCCTTAACCCCAATATCAATGTAAATGCAAACCATACTCCTAACCCCAATATCAATGTAAATGGAAACCCAAACCCTACTCCTAACCCCAATATCAATATAAATTCAAACCCAAACCCTACCCTTAACCCCAATATCAATGTAAATGCAAACCCAAACCCTACTCCTAACCCCAATATCAATGTAAATGCAAACCCAAACCCTACTCCTAACCCCAATATCAATGTAAATGGAAACCCAAGCTTTACCCCTAACTACAACATCAATGCAAACGCAACTCTACCCCTACCCCTAACTCCAAGAACAACACAAATCCTTACTCTATCCCCTACCATCAACTCTTATCCTAACACAGACGCCTAAACTATAGCCAGATAAAGCCTGAACTGCTGTAAATTAAAGAGAGCATGGATAGGTGTTAACCCAATTACTCATACCATCTGCAGCAGAAAAACAAACCCTAGGCCTAAATCCATCACAACTCTAAGTCCTTATCCCATCCCCTCCTCCAAGCCAAACTCTACTATTTTAATGCACATAAGACCTGAGTTTCTGTGAAAAACATAAAACAAAACAAGGGAGACAGCAGATGCAGGGATTAACTCTGCTACTGATGCCAATCTCCACAAAATTAAAACCCTGTCCTAAATCCAAACCAAAACCCTACCCCTAACAAACCGAAACCCCCTAAACCTGCAGTCTAACTTCTAATCAGAAATAGAAACTGAGCAAAATGAGGCTGGGGCCAATATTGCTTCAATCCCGCCTCCTCTGAGATTGGGATAACTCATTCAGTTTAAGCTCCTGCTCTCTGGCAGCGATTAGTTAAAATCAGTCGCCTTCCTTCCTCCAGCCCCTCACGAGGCGGGGGCAGAGTAAGAGCTTCACTGACCTTGCACCCTGAGCCTGGCTTTGGTGACAGCGCCCTCAGCCGAGGCGGTCACGGTGGCCCCGTCGCCGATCCGGCACTGCTGGATGGAGAGGGAATGGCACAGGCCGTTCCTGCTCATGATGTACTTGGCATCAGGGGTGAGCGCAGAGCCGTTCAGCTGCCAGGAGATGAGGGCGTCCTCCGGGGACAGGACACACTTAAAGGTGGCGCACTCCCCTTCCAGCACCGTCACGTTGTGCAGCTCCGACAGGAACTCCACGCACCGCGGGGCTGAAACGAGAGGCTGAGAGTGAAAGAGAGACCAAGGCAGCTACAGGTGGAGGAAAGAGCAGCAAGGGACAGAAAAAGAAAGCTTGTGAGAAGAGCAAGAAGGAAGGAAACACTGAGGGAGAATCAGGCCAAGGTGAAGGACAGGAGATGATAGAAAAGTGAGGGGGGCAGTGCTCTCTATCTGTGGGAAGCTGAGACAGGAGAGAGGTGATGGGAGGGGGCAGCGCTCTCTATCTGTGGGAAGCTGAGACAGGAGAGAGGTGATGGGAGGGGGCAGTGCTCTCTATCTGTGGGAAGCTGAGACAGGAGAGAGGTGATGGGAGGGGGCAGTGCTCTCTATCTGTGGGAAGCTGAGACAGGAGAGAGGTGATGGGAGGGGGCAGCGCTCTCTATCTGTGGGAAGCTGAGACAGGAGAGAGGTGATGGGAGGGGGCAGCGCTCTCTATCTGTGGGAAGCTGAGACAGGAGAGAGGTGATGGGAGGGGGCAGCGCTCTCTATCTGTGGGAAGCTGAGACAGGAGAGAGGTGATGGGAGGGGGCAGTGCTCTCTATCTGTGGGAAGCTGAGACAGGAGAGAGGTGATGGGAGGGGGCAGTGCTCTCTATCTGTGGGAAGCTGAGACAGGAGAGAGGTGATGGGAGGGGGCAGTGCTCTCTATCTGTGGGAAGCTGAGACAGGAGAGAGGTGATGGGAGGGGGCAGCGCTCTCTATCTGTGGGAAGCTGAGACAGGAGAGAGGTGATGGGAGGGGGCAGCGCTCTCTATCTGTGGGAAGCTGAGACAGGAGAGAGGTGATGGGAGGGGGGGGCAGCGCTCTCTATCTGTGGGAAGCTGAGACAGGAGAGAGGTGATGGGAGGGGGCAGCTGCTCTCTATCTGTGGGAAGCTGAGACAGGAGAGAGGTGATGGGAGGGGGGCAGCGCTCTCTATCTGTGGGAAGCTGAGACAGGAGAGAGGTGATGGGAGGGGGCAGTGCTCTCTATCTGTGGGAAGCTGAGACAGGAGAGAGGTGATGGGAGGGGGCAGTGCTCTCTATCTGTGGGAAGCTGAGACAGGAGAGAGGTGATGGGAGGGGGCAGTGCTCTCTATCTGTGGGAAGCTGAGACAGGAGAGAGGTGATGGGAGGGGGCAGTGCTCTCTATCTGTGGGAAGCTGAGACAGGAGAGAGGTGATGGGAGGGGGCAGTGCTCTCTATCTGTGGGAAGCTGAGACAGGAGAGAGGTGATGGGAGGGGGCAGTGCTCTCTATCTGTGGGAAGCTGAGACAGGAGAGAGGTGATGGGAGGGGGCAGTGCTCTCTATCTGTGGGAAGCTGAGACAGGAGAGAGGTGATGGGAGGGGGCAGTGCTCTCTATCTGTGGGAAGCTGAGACAGGAGAGAGGTGATGGGAGGGGGCAGTGCTCTCTATCTGTGGGAAGCTGAGACAGGAGAGAGGTGATGGGAGGGGGCAGTGCTCTCTATCTGTGGGAAGCTGAGACAGGAGAGAGGTGATGGGAGGGGGCAGTGCTCTCTATCTGTGGGAAGCTGAGACAGGAGAGAGGTGATGAGAGGGGGCAGTGCTCTCTATCTGTGGGAAGCTGAGACAGGCGAGAGGTG